>NW_026691315.1:0-162768 GCF_020826845.1 Diceros bicornis minor
GTGATTCCCTATGGTCCCCTTATTTGCGGCAAATGAATTGTACTTTGTGTGAGAACAACTTCTAGTAAAGGCTTTGATTTCAACTCACCAAATAGGGAACTCATTTTGGTTCGGTAACATTGTGACAAGTGCTGCAGTGAATATGGGAGGGCAGATATCACTTGAAGATACTGATTTCATTTCCTTTGGAACTATACCCCGTAGTGGGATTGCTGCATCATATGAGAGTTCCATTTGTAATCTTTTGAGAAAACTCTGATCTTTAATCTTTGAGAAAACACTGTTTTCCATACCGGCTGTACCAACAAAAATCAATTCCAGGTGGATTTTAAATCTAAACGGGGGTTTTTACAACATCTTCTCTAGTAAGTACCTTAGAAAAACAGTTTCAAGATCTTGGGGCAGCCAAAGATTTCGCAGAACACAAAGAACAGTAAACATAAGGAACCAAAAGATAAACAGGAAATTATTAAAAATGAGAACTGTCAGTGAAAAGAAACTTTTAAGAGAGGAAAAAGGGCAGGCACAAAGGGGATAAACACTTGCCATGTATTTATCTGACACAAGACTCTCATATAGGATATTTGACTAACTGGCATAAATTTATAAAAATATTACAGACAATCCACGAGAATAAAAGGGGAGATTTCACTAGGCACTTCAAAAAAAAGATAACCAAATGGGAACAATGAAATGGAAAAGGGCTCCACGTAATTACTCAGGAGGAAAATGCAAATTAAAACCACAATGAGCTACCACTACACATACACCACCACGGTTAAAATCAAACCTCTGACGGCACCAAGGGTTGGTGGAGATGCGGAGCAACTGGAACTTTTATACACAGCTGGGAGTGCAAACTATTTAATCTGCTTTGATACTCTTTGATAGTATCTCCTAAAGGTGGATGTACACATACTCCATGACCCAACAATTCCACGCTTAGGTATATACCCAACACAGATATGTTCATATGTTCACCAAAAGATGTACAAGATGTCCAGAGCAGCATTTTTTGGCATATCATCAAATTGTAGACAACCCATTCCGCATCAGTAGTGGAATGGATAAATAAAATGGGTTATATGTTTTATAGTGGAATAGTATACAGAAATAAAAATTAACTACAGCCACATTCAAGAATATTGATGAATCTTACAAGCAAAATGAAAGAAGCCAGACACCAAAGAAGACACTCTGTATGATTCCATTTAAATCAAGTTCAAAGACAAGAAAAACAAATTCAGAAGTTAGAATATTGGCCCTCTCTCTCTTGGGAGAGAGAGGGAAGTGACCTGGGAGGGGCACATAAGAGGGCCGTTGGAGGGCTAGTCATATTCTATTTTTTTGTGGGTACTGGTTAGCGGTTTTGTTCCCTTTGGATAACTCACGGATCAATGCAAGTATGAATTCTGTACTTGCTGGTATGTATGCTATGCTCCAGTATATTAGTTCTCAGTACACGATGGTGACTCACGGTTACGTTCGTTACCATCACCACCATCTTTATTGTGTTGAGTCTGCTAGAAAAACCAGCACATTAATAATGTAGAGGATGTTGGATCAACTTGGCAGGCTGCGGCCTGGCTCCAGAGCACAGGTAGGGGGTGAGGCCTGTTTCCAGGACCCCAGGCTCAGGATTGGGGAGCTTGGAAGTAGGAGGGGAGGGAAGAACACCCACATGATGAGCATCTTGAAAACCAAATGACCTTGAAGTTCATTGTGAAGCTGAAGGGCAGCAGGGCTGATGCCACTTTTCCTCGAGGTTACTGGTCTAGCCCAGGGCTTTCTATACCATTTTCCTCAAAGCTGGAATAAAGGGATGTCTGTAATAAGGGCTTTAGGGAGAAAAATGCAAAAAGCTGATAGAACTGAGCCCAGATGTCTCTCAAATGACTAACATCGGAGCAGATGTGCATAGCTCAAGGAATATGGACTGTGAAGTTGGATGAAATAGGGAAAGAGAGATCAAATGGTTGAGGGAGCTGTGGGAGGCAAACAGCCATGTGTCCCCACACTTGGGTTCACCCTCCCATCTGATCAGCATAGGAAGCTGACACTAATAGGAAACGTCCTGTAAGATTTCCATAGGAGCTGCCGTGGCCCTAAGATCCTGAAGAGGAGGGGCAGTTAATGGGCCCTTTGAGAGGAGAACTCCAAAAGAAATTGGATACCTCTCAGAACTGGACATGCCCCCAATCCAGATCAAGGAAGGTGTGAGCAAGCAAGAGGAGAGGATGGAGCAAATGTGCATGGAGCTCACAGTGATGGTCAAGTGGATCTAGACCCCATTACTTTAGAGGTGTCCATGTGTGCTTTATTTATCCTGGCCTCATAGGTATCCATCGATCCATCTATCCATCCATCCATCATGCATCCATCCATGATCCATTCATCCACCATTCATTCATCCATTCATCTATCCCTCATTCATCCATCCAACGGTAAACCACACATCCACCCACCCATCCATCCATCCATTCACCCATCCACTCACTATCCTTGCATCAACTACCCTTTCATCCAACCATTCATCATCCATCCATCCAGCATCCATCCGACCATTCATTTAATTGAGGAACATGGGATGAAAATTATTATGATAATGTGTCCAGACCTTCCTTTGTCCTGACAGGGTTGAAGGCCTCAGGTCCTCTAACCATTACTATTGCCAAACCGTTTCCCCTGAAATCAAGTACAGTTTCATTCTGATGATGAGCACACATTGCATGATATTCCCCAGGTTTTGGGTGTGACCAACCACCAGGATCTGGTTTCCCAGCACCAGCTCCCACCTCACTCCTGGGTCTGCTGGGAATCACTTTCTTTGAGAGGCTGAGGACAACTCTCAGAACTGAATGAGACCAGTTTTTTCAGGGGTAGGGGAGATGGAGGACCTAGACATGGGCATTTAAGAAGGAAAAGGCAAAGAGACGGGAACTTGGGTCCTCAGGCCCGGGTGGACAAGACTGAGGCCGGCATGTTGACCAGCTCCGAGAGAGGGACAGTGGGCATAGGGAGGCAAATGGGCAGACAGGGGGCAGGAACCTTGCACTGTACAGTTGGGGATGCCTGGAGCCCAGTACTGAGTGTCAGGGATGTCCAGGTCACATGAGTACCAACAAGAGGCACAGAGGGCTCACAAAGAGGTGAGGCTGTGACGGTCCCTGTGGGAGGGTAGTGACTAGGGACTGGGTGGCACCTAGACATTTGCAGACCTCAAATATTGTTCCAACAGCACCATGGATTTTTGAAGTTGATAACACGTTTTGTAACAATGTGTTTGATTTTTAATGGCAACCCCAGCGCAGTAGTCTTGCAAAATATAAACACATAATAGGGACAACAGTCCTCACATTTATAGATGGGCTTATAATATGTAAAGTTTCTTCCAAAACATGACTTTAGCCTCTGAGGGAACTATGTCTTAGAAAAGCTACCTGACTTGCCTATAACTTCACCAGGAGTAAGGGGTTAGCAGTGACCCATTGTGGATGGAAATCTGTCCAAGGCCTCACTGAGTTCCCCTCTCCCATGCTGGGCAGGAAGATGTCCCGCTCTGCCTGGGAGACACCATCAAAGACACAAGAGAGCAAATTCTGGCCCAAGTCCACCTGGGGTTCTGAACAACAGGACTGAGACCCTAACCCAGTGCAGGTGGCTGACCTGGGACACACACGTGCCCACTGCCCAGCCCACCCAGAGACTCTCAAATGACCTTCACAGTGTGGTTAGGAATAAACTGGGTCCCTCAGCTCACAGCACGAAGAGCAGACTCAGTCCAGCAGTCACAAGGGACAGCTGCAGGGCTGGGTGGGGGACCCTACACCTCCTCCCTGCTCACCTGTCTGGCCCTGGGCTGACCTGGAGACAGGATCCTGCCCCTCCCTCATCTTCATAAAGGCCCCTCATTTTGACTTGTAGGTGGTGATTAAATCATTTTTGGGGGGGATCCTGTGAATTTATGTTCTTAATTTTGCATAATTAGCCATCATTACTCTTGGGTTTGATTTCTTCTGAGAAAGCTTATCTGGAAGGGAGAATGTTATCAGAATGGGAAGCAGTACATCTCTGCATTAAGAGCTAGCAAGATAAAGCAATGGCTTCCTCGTATGTACCCCCTACTCCCATGGTCTTTGCTGCCCCAGCCCCAGGGATCCTGGACCAGCCCTGGTCACTCCAAGCTCCCCTGAGAGAGCTGGTCCTAGTCCAGGCTCCAGCTCCAGCCTTGGAGCTGATGTCGCCACCCCGCCCTTTCCTACCAGACCTCTTGAACTACAAGCAAAGTGTCCAGCCTGCTCTAAATGCCCCCACCAGGATGTCCATGGCTCCCATTGCAGCCCCCTCACCCCTTGCAGGCTGAATTGATCTCCTTTCCCTCAAATGTACCCTGGCTCCTGTGTTCTGTACTCCCATCAGTGCCCTCAGTGACCCTGGGGGGGGGACCACATTGACCTTCATGTCTGCTACCCATACCACCAGGTCTGCTGGCCCCACACACGCCCCTAATCCACCTCCTCCCTCTATTACTGCTGCTCTTCCCCGGTTCCAGACTTGTGAGTACTGGGGTGACTGCACTGACTGACACACCCTGAGTGGTCTCTGCTTTCCCTGCCCCTCGTTCCTACTCCATTCTGCTCCCAGAACTTTCTACCAAATGCAAATGGCATCATCTTGCTCCTGTGCATGTGTGGGTGCATTTGTGTGTTTGTGTGCATGTGGGTATGCCTGTGTACACATGTCTTTCTGTGCATATGTTTCTTTCTATTTGTATGCAGCATGTGTACACGTGCATATGTCTTTTGTGCCTACACATATCCACGTGTATGTGCATAGACGCATGTGTGCATGTGTGTTTTCTGAGTGTGTGCATATGCAGAGTTGTGTATGTGTCTCTGTGTGTGCATATTGTGCTGCATATGTGTCTGTGTGTGAGTGCATGTGTATGTGTGTGTGCTAGTGCATGGCAGGGGGAAGGTTCCAGAACATTCCCACTGCTACCAAGTTCTTGCTCCAAGGGGTGGGTGAATCCAACTTTACCAGGCCCCATAACCTTCTGTGAACCCTCTAACCCCAACCATGCTGCACCCCTACTGGGGTGCATCACGCATATGGTAATCACAAAGCTCAGGGCTCTCTTTTATGAGACTTCTTCCAGCTGCTCCTGAGGAGGGTCAGCCACCCTGTTGTGTTCCCCTTTCATGGCTCCTCACACACCAATGACTCCATCCATGGGTGCTGTAGGCAGGAAGGTATATTTGCATTCTGTGTGCACTGCCCTATCCAGAGGCCCTTGGAATTGTTCATGTCAGAGAGACGGATCCTCACTGATTCTCTAACAACACTACATGCAATGCCCTTCCCATCCAGTCAAGGGCCAGAACCTCTGAATATGTTAGGTTTCAAGGCAAAGAGACATGAAAGTTCTCATGGATTAAGGGGCTGGTCAGCTCACCTTGAGATGGGAGACATCCTCGATTGTCCAGGTGGGCCCGGAGTAATCATATTTCTTACAAGTGGAAGAGGGAGTCAGGAGGGTCAGAGGAGAGAAGACGTGAGGACGGAGGCAGAGTCAGAGTGATGTGATGTGAGGAGAACTCTGCTGGACACTGCCGGCCTTGAAGTTGAAGGAAGAGCCCAGGAGCTAAGGGATGCAGTGACCTCTAGAGGCTGGAAAAGGTGAGAAAATGGATCCTCCCCAGAGCCTCCAGAGGGAACCTGCATGAATTAGAAAAACAACACTGGTCTGTTGAAATTGGTGATTTGAGCAGCACCACTTCAGCTGAGTCAAGAAGGCGTCCCGTTGTCCAGCAGACAACGAGGCAGGGGTGGTCTGCACAGAAAAGGTACAGGAGGTGTGTCTATGTGAAGATACCTGGCCCAGCCCCTGCAGGACCACAGGCAGTAGTTGTTCTCCAGTCTTCAAGTGGGCGTTTCAATGGGTTGTGATTCAGCCTGAGGTGGAGAGCACTACCCCTGGGCATGAGATTGGCTTGTGTGAGTGTGTGTGTGTGTGTGTGTGTAAGTTTCTTAGGACTGTTGTAACAAATCACCACAATGTTGGTGGTTTAAAATAACAGAAACATTCTCTCACGGTTCTGAGACCAGGTGTCTGAAATCAAGGTGTTGTCAGGGAGCTGTGTTAACACAGCACACATCCCAATGAGTGATACCTGTGGCCTCAGCCCCATGTCTGAAGGCCCAGGGTGGCCTACTGACTGAGCTCTTCCTAGGGTGGGGCTGGGGTGTCCCACGGCCCCCTGCTTCCTGCACATTCTCCAGGCCGATTGTCCAGATATTTGTGAATTCTGTGAACTACAGGATCATCTCCTTGTAGTTTATTTCTGCTTAAATTAGCTAGAGTTTCCTCTGGTATTTGTAGTCAATTACCCTCATTGGTCCAGATGCTCATAAAGAAAAAATTCACCCCTGTGACCCTTGCACTTTGAGATCGATGGCAAAACTAGCTTTCCAGTGTCCTTGGACTGGGTCTGCCAGACAGTAGGACAATGAAACGTACAGCTTGTGAAGGGAAATAGAAAACTCCTAGAAGGTGCATTGAGAGCCTACAAAACTTGTGTGATCCAAAGAATTGCGACAGGGACTCAGACAAGTCCATGAATGAGCATGTTCATTGCAGCATTATTCACAATAGCCAAAGGGTGGGAACAACCCAACTGTCCACCAACGGAAGAATGGATAACCAAAGTTGGTCTCTCCAAGCAATGGAATATCATTCAGCCATAAAGAGGAATGAAGTTCTGACACACACTTATAACATGGATGAACCTTGACAACATCATGCTAGGTATTTTCATATTGTAGGATTCCATTTATAAGAAATGTCCAGAGTCAGCAAATCCATAGAGATAGGGAGTAGATTAGTGTTTGTCAGGGGGTGGGGAAGGGAGGGAGGAGTGAGAAGTGACCGCTAATAGGCATGAGGAAGCTTTATAGGATGATGAAAGTATTCTGGATTAAGACAGTGGGTGGAGGAGGTGTGGCCGGGGGCTGTGCATCTCAGAAGGGGCAGTGGAGGAGTAGAGTGGACTTTCTGAACTTGATGTGGAGCAAAAGTGCAGTGATCAGCGACCTTAGCTGGCCTAGTGGCCTTTGCAACCCCCATCTATGGCTGGGACCTCTCAAGGTTGACCCCAGCAAGGTTAGGGTTGAGGTCAGTGAGCCCCCACAGGGCCAGCTTCTTGGCTGTGGGTCATTTCCTTCTGTTGAGTTGGATGGCAGGGCCTTTGAAGTGCTGGGCAGACTCAAACTGAGTTCCTCTGGGAGGAGACCAGCGTGACTCCTGCTCCAGATGGTTCTTCCCAACACTTTCGTAACTAGACTTCAGTGGGCAGGCAGCTCGTATGTGCAGACCAGTTGCTCCTAGGCATAGTGACCATGAGTGGACATGCACCGCCCTCTTGACCAGCGTGTGAGCAGGAGGAAGTCTGGCATCACCTACCCGGGGAACGACTGAGATGAGGGGGTCTCAGGGTGAGTAGCATTGAGAAGGGACAGCTGAGGGGAGGCAGTGACAGTCAGATTGGCCCCAGGACCAGCTGCAGCAGGTCGGGGCTGTGGTTTGACCACTGACCTCCCTCTTCTGAGTGTCCCCTCAGGAGGGACATTTCCTGGACCCGGAGAATCTGCTCCCCAAAGGTGAGCAGGGGCATTTACCTGCACACATGACACGGCAGATGGGCTGCGTTGTCCTCACAGAGCACCGCTCAGAGCCTCTTCACAAGAGAGCTCGCCACTGAGCTGCAAGACCAGCAGCAGGCTGAAGGCCACCAGTGGCAGTGCCCCAGGATGGAGCACATGGGGAGATTTGGGGAGGAGGGCGCTGGGCTGGCCTTTCCACTCTGCAGGCTCCTCCAGGGGCAGCCATGGCCCCCACCTCCCTGCTGGGCCAGTGAGGCTCCTGGGAGGGTCTCCTGCCTCTTTGGGCTTCCTTCTCCTTCATATCAGGCCTCAGCCCCCACACCCCTCTCGCTCTCCTACACAGCTCAGCAGCCACTTTCCAAATGACCCAACTGAGTAAGAAACCAAAAAAAGGCGCCAGGGGTAGAAAGGGAGAAATAGAAATGTTGTGTCTGCAGGAAAGATGAACTCTACATAGTCAAACCCCTTGGGGTCCCAGTGTCTCCATGATGAGCTCTCTGGATGTCATGTGTGTTCCTGGAAAAAAGGCTTTGCTGTATTGCATGTGTAGGGAGTAACTTGTTCTTGCAGACATAGCGTGAATGTTCCAGTGTGAGAATGAAGAGTGCGGCCAAATGGGGCGGCCACAGAGCCTTCGGCCCCAGGATTTCAAAAGGCAAGCATATGCTTTGGTTCGTACTTTTTGAAGCTGAGGGCCAAGTTGTCACTGCTAGAAAAAGCCCCACCCCAAAACTTGAGAGTATGGGCGTTGACACCAAGTAGGTCAAGAAAGGATCGGATGCCCATAGACAGCACGTGCTAGCAGTGTGTCCTGCCCAACCAGCAGGCTCAGAACCCCACATCTTGGCATCTGGGTCCTCAGCCACTGGCAGCAAGTCTGGTATTTCTCAGGCCTGGCACTCGATCAAGGCCCTGCAAAGATGAGACCCTCAGATATGGAAACCCGTGAACACAATTCCTACAGGGTTATTTTGTCATATTGTTTTAATAATGCGGCACATTAGCACCAAAAGTCTGTCTTATTTAAGGACATTTGGGGACATATATTCTAAAGACTCAATCCATTCCTGAGAACTCCACCCTCTACTTTTCCACGGCTCCTGAGTAGTGCCTGCGATGGGTCTAAAGTATTCCTTAGCATCCTTTTCATCATTGCCCCTCTGGCACCTGCCACAGGCAGACACTCCAGAGACGCAGTTGCACTGAATCCAGCCCAGCATCTCGTCTGGGGTGGGGAAAGACAACAGCAATCAGAAGAATAATAATAAGTGAGCATCGGCACATACTATGTCTCCCTGAGTCCCCCTATCCAGGAGGCACTTGGCCCATGGTCACATAGCTGGTCGGGCCCGTCTGACTCCTAAGGTCCCAGCCTTGGCCTCTGCTCCCTGGGACTTCAGAGAGCCCAGAGCTGAATGGGAGTGAATGGGGTCACAGGAAGTGTGCTCTGGTGTTGCTCACACCGGCTAACCCAGCAATAGCTGTCATGCATCTCCAACTTCCCCTCTCCTCTCAGGACTCCTTCACCATCCATTTGGTCTCAGTTGTAAAGATGAAATGTGTCTAGTCAGGAGCAATGAATGACAGATGGAACATGTTATTTTTCCCCCCTCAAAACATCCTCTGTTCTTTTGGAATCCCTGCAGTGCAACTTGGACCAGCAGGTTTGGGGAGCATGTAAGCACCCTACTGGTTGCTGGTCTCCTCTTCCATCAGGCCGAGTGGAGGTGTTGGGGACAGACTGGACAACACCTGGTGTGGGCCAGGGACTCTGACACCCACTGGGGCCTAGGAGCACCCTCCTTCACCGTGCATCCACACAGACCAAGGCAAGGAACTGCCCTTGAGGATGGTGTCCAAGTCTTCATGGCTGGTTTCTCCTAAATTTTAAATGGCTCCAGGGGCTCAAATCTTCCCCCGGTGGCCCTCCCATGCCAGGGTGCAGGGTTTTCCAGTCTGATGTCTACAGCCTGCAGGGCTGCGTTTGGGCTCTGGATGGTCACCTGGATCCCACAGCAGCAAGTAAATCTCAGAAGGAGGTGAGGAGCTGTAAGAACAAAGGCTTATTTTTGTTCTGACATGTTAATTTTGTAAACGTGTATGAGCTGTGCATTAGACACCAGCTTTTAGTCACTCTCATCTGATCTTTCCACGTTTTTCTCCCCTCCAGATAACTCTTGTGTTGTCAAGCTACCAGACCATAGTAGTGTGTTTCCTCCTTCCAGGAGAGGTTCCTCTGCTGTGGGATCCCACCTTGCCTATGGGTTCAGAAGTCCAAAAGAGAGATTGTTTTTTGAGTGAGTTGTCAGTGTCTCTGCATTCTGCCTCTGTCTTCCCTGGGTGAGGTTGAGCTGAGGCATGTGGAGCATCCCTGGGGCTCAAAGTTCACAGAGACTGGTACCCGACACCTGTCCCAAGGCTCTAAAGGCAGAGACTGGCCAACTCCCAGGTCCTCAGGGCCACAGGGAGCTATGTGAGGCTGTGCATGCTTCCCAAGCACCAGGCGTGAATGCTGGGAGGAGGCCTAGGCTGAGCTGTCTTCAGGGGGACTCTGCCTATGATGAGAGTGGACCTCAGAGGCCAGGCCTGAAGGGCTGTCACAAGCTGTCAGCTCAGAGCACCATCACCTCTGTCCGGGGCTTGAGGACAGAGACCATCAGCCGGGGGGAGGTCTGAAGACCCACAAAAGCACTTCCTTAGAAATGGGGTAAGCATTGGACCTCCACTGAGCCCAGTGGGCACCCAAAAGAAGAGTCAAGAAGGATTTTGCTTCTCTCTAGCCTTTCCTCTGTGGCCTGTGCTGGCCCCACAGGCTCATTTGGAAACCTGGTACGCGTGGGTGAGGGACAAGTACAGCAGCTGCAGCAGCACTGGTCTTTCCTTCTGTCCTGCTCCCTGCCCAGCTCCTGCCCCTCTGGTAACAGGACTAATGGGAGCAGACTCTGTTCTTCTGCTCCCTGGTGTGGGCATCGGCCTGGAATCATGTTTTAAACCTGTTACTTTCCCAGTAAATGACCAGGTTAAGTATCTGAAGAGGTTGGAAGGGACTAACGGCCAGACATAGTTGGGTATGAGATTGGACTTCTTCCTCTCTTCCTCCTGCAAAACTCACAGTGGTGGTCCCCAGGCTCACTGGCAGAGCCCAGGCAGGAGTCTCTGCAGGCTGGGGTGGGTGTCCACTACTCGCTCAAGGAGAAGGGTGGAAACCAGGTTGGCATCCAGGCAGGGTGAGTCACCAGCCAGATAGCCACCATGGACAGGCTGCTTAGAGCTAATGTCCCAAAGTACGTGATCATAGAGCAGGGCGCCCTTGAAGACTCCAGGGAGGCAAGGCCAGTGTGCGCTTCTCATTGAGCTTCAGGTGCTGAGAAAGACAGGTGGATGGCACCCACAGACGCAGATGTGGCAAGAAAAATGAAGAGTCGAGAGCCAGGCAGGGCAGGGCACACTCAGAACTGCAGGACAAATTCCCTTTGATTCTACTATATGCAAAACATCATGTATCAGTTTCTCTGAGATTAAAACAAGCGAAATCAGATGTCCTGTGCTGCTGCGGCTCCAAAGACTCTCTGAGGCACCACATGTGAAATGTGGCCTACAAAAGGCTGCTGCTGGCCTTTTGTAGGCCTCTCCAACCAAAAGTGGACTCGGGTCACCCATCACCATAGCTGCCATCCTGGGTGCTTGAGCCCACCTGGGGGACTGTGGGGAGAGGGAGGCACCCCAGAAGGAGGAAAGAAGGAAATAACACCACCCTAAATCTTGCAGTTCTGCCCAGAAACCAGTGCTGAAGTGATATTTGCCATGACCGGCTTGCACGTGCAGCCTCCACCCTCAGGCCACACACACTCTGGGAAAAGAGGGGGTGTGCATTAGGAAGATCCTTGCTACTTGTTCTAAAACTGATCAAATCTCTGAAATCACTTAGTGAAGACTAACTAACTGCTCTAAGATTTCTGATGGATTTTTCTTTATAGTTTCAATCTCTTTTGTGAAAAAATTCCTGATTTCATTGAATTGTCTGTTTTCTTATATTTCATTGAGCTTTTTTATGATAGCTATTTTGAATTCTCTGTCATTAAGGTTATACATTTCTGTGCTTTCAGGGTTGATTTCTGGGTGCTTGTCGTTTTCCTTTTGGTCTGGAGATTTAATATATTTCTTGGAAATCTTTTCATGTCAGTACATGTGGATCTACCTTATTGTTTCTAATTGCTCTATAATATTCCACAGCATAGAATTACTATAATAGTTTGTGTAAAACTGTCATAGAAATAGTGATATTTTTGAAATTTAATTTTTTTAATAATATTTTCTTTTTTTTAATAACGTTTGAGTGTGGTTTTTTTGGTTTGTTTCCTGGAAGTTGGAATTTTCTTTTTCTTTCTGTGTTATGGTTGGTTTCAAGGAGGAACATGAAGCTTCTTTGGTCATCTTCAGCCAGGTGTCTTCATTTATTTACTCGTATCTTTGCATAATCTAATTGCAAAGAAATTATGTTGTATTTGGCAGCATTTGGGAACTGTTTTATTGAAGAGATTATGAAATGTAGATTGATTTGTACTATTGTAAGCAGTCACTTGTATGACTGTTTTTGGAAATTTGTTTTGTTTTGTTTTGTTTTTTTGTGAGGATGCTCAGCTGTGAGCTAACATCCATGCTAATCCTCCTCTTTTTGCTGAGGAAGACTGGCCCTGAGCTAACATCCATGCCCATCTTCCTCCACTTTATGTGGGACGCTGCCACAGCACGGCCTCAGAAGTGGTGCCTCAGTGTACATCCGGGATCCGAACCCAGGCCGCCAGCAGCGCAGCGCACGCACTTAACCACTATGCTGCGGTGCCGGCCCTGGGATAGTCTTCACTGTACACGTACTTGTGCATTGAGACTTTCGAACTTTAAAATTATACCACTTTTGATTGTTACTGTGTCTTTTCAAACAGAAACATCAATTTTAAGCAGTTTCTATGAGAAAGGAAGCAGATACCATCTCTACTGGGACTAAGCACTGGTAACATTTGATTTAAGTTGCATGAGAAGTTGATGATTGTATCTAAAGTACCATTGTTGCTACTAATATTATTACTAGTATACTTACAACTCTGATAACGATACTAGTAGTATAGTAACAAAAATATTTGTTAAGTATTTATGTGCCAAGCACTTAGCATAGTGGTATCTCATATATCTAAATAGGCATTTTTACAATATCATCATTTACTTTCTCATTATTGATATTACACAATAATAGTCATGAATAGTCAAACCATGGTATAAGCAAAAGGTTAAAAACAAGCATTAGATTTACAAAAAGGAAGCTTTCCCATTCCTTTGGGGCTTCCTTAACCCTTTCTTGAAGGAAGACAAATGCATCCTCTTGTGGGTATCACCAGTACTGCTTCGACTGGCTGACATAATTAGCTGTGTGGCTTTGGGATATTAATAAATGTCTTTCAGCCTGTTTCCTTACAGTAGAATGGAGACAATATTGCTTACCTTGTAGGAATGTTAGGGTGAAATGAGAAAATATACATAAAGTGCCTCAGAACTTTTAGGTATTTAAAGTGAGCAACTTGAATTTTACCCATGTATAGCAATGATTGTCAACTGGGTTGGAGGAGAGGACATGTTCTCCTATAGAAACCTATCAGAATTTCTTTTTTTTAAATTTTTTTGGTGAGGAAGATCGGCCATGAGCTAACATCCTTTGCCAACCTTCCTCTCTTTTTTTTGCTTGAGGAAAATTGGCCCTGAGCTAACATCTGTGCCCATCTTCCTCTATTTTGTATGTGGAATGCTGCCACAGCATGGCTTGATGAATGGTGTGTGGATCTGTGCCCGGGATCCGAACCTGCAAACCTGGGGCCACTGCAGCAGAGCATGCAAATCACTACACCACTAGTCATCAGAATTTCTGAGTGAGGCCTTTTTAAAATCATATATGATCTCCCCCAAATGGACATTCTTTTCTCCTCTTTTTCTTTCCTCCCCCTCTCAACTCTTGAACTATGGCTATGTCAAACAACTTTTCCTGATGAAAGACTTTTATGTTGGGATAGAGTGGAAGAAAGCTTGAGAACTTTTGATAAAAGTAGTAGTTTCCAACTTCCCTGTATCAGATCACTTGGGGATTTTTATCTAAGCAGATTCCCTGGCTGAACTACCTAACAGAAATTCTCAAACTGTAGTATGCATGCACAAGAAGTGCAACTTCCTTTGGATTGCTGAGAGTGAAAGGGAGAAGGGAGGGGGAGAGAGGAGAGAGATGAGTTTTGTCTTTAAGAATGAAGAATCCAGTTGACTTTCTGTAAATTTTTAAGGGTCGCATTCTGCTTTACTATGTCTCCTTGTAACTAACTACTCACATTTATGCATTGTGAAAGATTGGATCTGTGAAGAAAAAATCACAGGGACTGACGCCCTGTTAAGGGAAATGCTCCTGACTAATAATGCCAAAAACCACTCTCCTAAACAACTCCAAGAAGGTATAGTAGATTGATACTCCTTTTTCCCCTTTAGTAGTGCAAAGAGATGTTAGGCTCATTGAAATCTTAAAATCATGCAGAATTTCCCTGGGGATATAATAATGTTTTCGTGAATATAATTTTAATAATTCTCTTTGAGTTTAAGGAGTTTTAACCATTTATTTCTGATATGCTTGTATCTGTTACCTCATAGGTCCTACGTTATATCACTGAACAGGTTGTGTGAAAGGTCGATAGAAAGAAGTCAGAAATAAGTGCCATGGAATAGAGCAACGGACTTGCGGTTACTGGATAGCGTTCTAGATCACCACTGTCAAATAGAAATAAGACGCAAGACACACATATAATTTTAACATATAATTTGAAACTTTCTATAGCCACATTAAAGTAAAAAGAAAGGCAAAATTAATTTTAATAATTGTTTCATTTAACCCAATATATCTAATATATTATTTCATCAGGTGCTCGATATAAACAACGATTAATGAGATATTTTACTGTTGTTCCATACTAAGTCTTAGGAATCCAGTGTATATTTTATACTTACTGCACATCTCATTTTGGACTAGCTACATTTCAAGTGCTCAACAGCCAGATGTGGTTAGTGTCTGTTCTATTGAAGAGCACAGGATTGATATTATTGAATAACAGCAATCTGCTGAGTGCTTATAACCTATAAAGGGGGCCACCTTTATAGGTATCAACAAACTCCCATCTTTCAAATGAATGTGACTACCAAAGGCAATACTTGTGTATATTTTCATATTTCAATCAATTTTTAAAATCTTTCTGAATCACCAAGGAAATGAACCTTGTCTTTGGGTCACTAATGTGATTTCTTAAATGAGATATGTTTTGTTCTTTGTGAAATAACTACACCTAAATGAATTTTTCTTAAGGTCCTTATTTTAAGTATGACCAAAACTATGGCTAGGATTGAAAGTTTTACGTTTAGAGCAACGTTGTTTTCTTGATTTGTTTGGCCTGTAGTCTGATAGAGCAATGTTACTTCTTATTTGCTAAGCTGTATAGAATTTAGATTATGACTGCTAAGTTTCCCCTTTAGCATTTTCAGCTGTCCCAGTAAGACATATGGAAACGATACAGATTCTAGAACGCTTGACTCTACTCTCTGCCAGTGAACTTATACCATAGGCAGAAGTATTAACATCCAATATGAGCCAGCTATTGAATTCAGGGGTTCTGTGGAGAATGCTTCAAACAGTCAATAAACTATGGATGGTTCTTAATACTGTGATGCCTAGAAGGTAATTTCAGTGTATTGTTACACGTAATAGATAAGTGTATAGCAGTGATTATATACAGTAACCTAAACTTAATGGTTGAAAAAAATTGTTGAGTGTTTAACAATATAAATCCCCTCTGAAGACTACTAATTAAAGAGTCATTATAACTTTCAGAAAAAGCATAAATTTGATCTTAAGAAACAGAGAGAAACTATAAAGTATTTCCAACTTGAGAAACTTCCTTAAAAGTGAGTTCTCCTCTATAGGCATCTGTCATTTGTGGCTAATTGTGATTTAAATCACTGTGTGTCTTGCATCATTGTGGTGGCTCCAAATTTTGCTGCACATTAAAATCACCTGGACAGCTGTTAAAACTCTTGTTCCCCAATTGTAACCCATGCCAATTAAATCAGAATGTCTGCGGTTGGGAGTCAAGCATTAGTATTTTCTTTTTTTAAGATTCCCCAGTTGATTCCATTATGCAGCAATGTTTAGAGAACACTTGATTAATTATTTCTTTAGTCAAATGGGTCTCTGCTGGTCCATAGATTGCATCAGAAACACCTGGTCAGCTCTGAAAACCAGGATACTGGGCTGGCCTTCCCTGAGATATCAGATGCTTAATGTTCAATCAAGTAAGTTCGATGTGAAAAATAAAAGCATACACTTAAAAAATACTGTAAGAATTTTCATATTTTTAAACAAGGCTGTTTTGTAGTCTTCTAAGATTAAATACAGCGGTCCTGTGTTCTTTTGTTTTGTTTTATTTTAAACTGAGGCTTTGGAATATTTTATGTGAGTAGGAAACCTCTAGGAGTTCAAAAAAGGTTGAAATAAATGGTTTCTAACTAAATGCAGCGCACATTCTTGGATCAGTTTTCAAAGGCTGATCAAAACCTGCTGTGTTTAAATAACAACATGCTGTTTTTCATCACATCCGTTGATGATGTAAACAAAATGTGTAACTATATTAGTAAATGTTAATATTCATGTATTTTAAGTTAAGGTTACAAAATTTGTCACAATGTGATTTTTTTATTCCAGTGAAAACAGATGTGTGCAGCTATTTTGAATATTGGTTTATAAACATGCATATTCTTTATCAAATGAACTTGTAGTTTATTTATGTTTTCTTTCACTACTGTTCACCTGAAAGGAACAGTTCAAGGGACTGGAATCCAGGACTGTCTGGCTCCAGAGCCTACGTGTATCCACTTCTGTTAACGCCACACACGTCAAATGGCCATACAAGGCTAGAGTCGGTTGGGAGCCTTAGGAATTGAGTGGAGGAAAATCGAAAATCGTAGTAGTTTCCCTGGAGCAGTTACTTAAAGGATTTGATATTTAAAAAAATTGTAAAAGCAGAATAAAAATTTGAAGATATTTTTAAGTATTGATAAATTATCCTTCATTCCACTGTTTTAACAGTAAGTTACATTTTTTATACTTTCCCTCCATCTTTGCTTATGCATATATATTTTCACATAATGGAATTCATAATACCCAGTAGGGAGTCTGCTTTCTTTCATTTAAATTTATATGAAATCTTTTTTGCAAGTTGTTTACTTTTGATAATTATTTTATTGGCTTCCTAATGATCAAACTGATGTATCATAACCGTATAGGGTGCTATTACTAGACCGGGAGGTTGATGACTTTTTTCAGGATTACAATAGGCAATGTTATCAATTTAGGTATTTTTACTTTTTCTTTCTTTTGGATTACTCTTTTAGGATGAATTTTTGAGCCTGAGATTACTAAATTAAAAGGTAGAATTTATTTTTAGCACTGTACATTTTGCAATTGGGGAAGATGCAGTAAAACTGAAAGGGAAGCAAACAAATCCACTCTCCTCCCGCTGCTCCGCCTGCATAAAACATCTCCCCAAACTAGTTGCTCAAACTTGAGAAACTGTCTCACGTTTTACTTTTTTGAGACACTAGTATCGGAGCCAAGCTTAGGCTATTCAGAAATTGACAAAATCACACTTTGGAGAGATCACGATTAACTCCCTACCTTTGAGGAAACTGAAGTGTACTTCGTGGCAAAGAATAATAACCCGGTTTTAGGAGGGACAGAAGGCGGATGAGCCTTGATGGAGCAGAAGTGACCGGGGCGGGAGCACTCTAGAGCGTTGCTCTGGTTGAAGTCGCTATCCGGGGAAGCCTGGAACATCCTGAGGGTCTGCGGCCACTCGTCAACCAGCCTTGTCGCCTGGCCGGGCTCAGGCTTCTGGCAGTTCCCGCCTCCGTCTGTGCGACACCCGGGCCGCCGTGAAGTTCGGAAACGTGAGCTGAGCGGCACTGACGGGCGCTCTGGGAAGAACTCGGCAAGGCTTTCCTTTCGCTTGGTCTACAGACCTGAAGAATGAGAATGCGAGTTTCCAAGGAAACGGATACATGGGTTAAGTCGCCGGTTTCAAAATCTCAAAATGGAGAAGACTTTTCCTTTAAACGCTGCGCTCTGCTCCCATCCTTCGCTGTTCAAGCGTTCGCCTCCGGGCCAC
Organism: Diceros bicornis minor; assembly: GCF_020826845.1. NCBI lineage: Eukaryota > Metazoa > Chordata > Mammalia > Perissodactyla > Rhinocerotidae > Diceros > Diceros bicornis. The sequence continues at coordinate 17,901 of NW_026691315.1, forward strand.
GAAATACTTTGCGTTGGTTTTTATTGCGGAGGCTTCTCTCGGGGGCCAGCGTTCTCGCCCCCTAACCTCATGCCGGGACTGGTTTCTTGGTTTCTGCTCTGGCGGGTGATTGGGTGCTGGGAGTCGAGGGGGCGGGAGGCAGGAATTCGTCCGCAAGAGCGCTTGCGCGCGGCCTGGAGAGAGCGGAGGAGGGAGTGGGTGAGGCGCCGGGAGTCCGCACTCGGCCAGGGTGAGGAGGCGAGAGGTTTGGGGCTTCTCCTCTCTGCCAGGCTCCGCAGTGTGTGCTCGCAGATACCATTTCCTTTTCTCCCGGGACTCGGAGCCCAGGCAGCGCTGCCTCGGTTTTCCTCAGAACAGGCCAGCCTGTCTCTCCTGGGGTGGCGCGCAGCCTGCCCGAAGAGAGCCTTCTGCTCTCGCCTGGCCGCCGTGCGGGCTGTCGGGGTGACCGCGTCCCCGGGCCTCGGGGTTCTGAACACGCGGAGGCCAGAGGGATCCTGTCCTGAACCCCGAGGAGAGGCTCCGGACCCCCTTGACCCTCCGCTGACTCGTGGCAGCGGGGACGATGGCAGGAGGCAGATCGTGGCTCGTCCTTTATCCCCTGGGGGGTTGTGGTGACTGCAGGCGGGATGGATTTCTATGCTGTATCTGAGGAACTAGCTGGCGTTGCGTTATTGGCTGGGGTGAAGGGGTTAGAGACCACCAAATCTCTACTCAAGAGTTGCACAGATAGAATCACAGAATAGTAGAACTGGGAAATACCTCAGAATAGTGGTTCTTAGCTTGTTTTGGAACACGTAGGCTAGGGGTCAGGGTATAATTGGCTTCATAAGCTGTTGAATTACTCTTTTAACCATCCCTCCATCCCCAGGTCGAATTTGCCGTTTTTTTTCACTATTGCAAGGAAGTCCTCAGTTGATAACAGTGCATATCAGTCTCCCCTCTGTTTTCAGTTATTTTATTAGGATATAGTTTTGGGAATGAGAAATCCACGGACTTTCTCTTCAGAGAAACGCAGTCATGTACCAAGACTTCTGCATGCAATAGCAAGAGAGCACAGTCTCTGACTTCCGTCTCTGGATCCTAGATTAAGCATAGGTGGTTTAGAAGAGGTGGGGATTAATGTAGATCACCTCCTCTGTGTCAAATACTGGAGTTTAGGCACGTTCTATCCATTAACTTACTTAATTCTTAACTCAATGCCTGGCTAATTTTCGTCAAAACTCTATCGGGTAGATAATCTTATCTCCATTGCACAGATGAAGAAACAGACTGAGGTTCAGTGATTCACACAGTGGGACTCACACTTAGGCTTGCTTTACTCCAAAGCCCATCTTCTTTTCATTATACCCTTCTGACCTTTAAATCAGAATTATCAAGCACCTACTGTGTGCCAAGGCATTTTCTCCCTTACAACAGTTTTTCAATTAGGGATTATTACAGATGAGGATCCTAGTCTAGAGAAGTGAAGACATGATCAAGGAAACACATCTGAGTTGTGGGAACCTGATCTAGACCTCATACTTCTACCTCCTGGTCCACAGCTTTGGCAGAGTAGGGATACAAATCCGGATTTGTCAGATTCCGAGACATGTTCTAAACCACTGTGATGGTTAAGACTAGGAAATTCTTTTACTTGCATTTGTTTTGTTGATACATTTAGAAATCCCCTTTTTATTTCTAGACTTCTGTCCTAGTCTAGTTGGGTATCTGGTTTTCTTTGAATGGCATTGTTTCAGTCTTGATTTTCATTTCTGCTGCAGTTAGGAATCTAAGTAAACAGGAAAGCATGACTCTTCAATATGGTCTGAATGTACAGTTGGTGGGGTGAAGATGAACTTTCCTTGTAAAGCTTGTCCATCATAGCTTGCTATAATGAATTCTGCAAGTATTTTTCAGCAGTTAAGTCTTCATTAAGATAAAGATGCTGATAATTCATAACGTATACTGAATCTGTGACTACATTCATTTTCTCAGATAGTAAATGGATTGAAAATATTTGCTGGGTTCATGGAAGAACATGTAACCTTTCAAAAAATAATCCTGATCGCTATGAACTGTATGTGGCTAGGAGGCAAAGGAGAATATTCTGAAAACTATTCTCAGCTCATTTGGCACTTCTATTTACTTTACGGAATTACTACCTTCTACAAAGTATTTACTGTCTTTTACACAGAATACTATATTTCTCACCATATTTTTTGAGATGTTTCAATCATTTAGAAAATTAATAGACCAATGAGTAAGCCAACTTTCCAGAGTTGTTCAATCTTAATATTTTGCCATATTTACTTTATACCTTCTTTGCAAGTAACATTACTAGTATGCTGAATTTATTCTTTTTCTTTCCTAGACGTGTTGTTATACTTTTGTTACATATGTATGTATCCGTAAACAATATAGAGCATTACTTTACCTGTTTTTAAACTTTGTACAATGATATGATACTGTACCCATATTTGTTCGGAAGTGTTTTTAGTTGCTTAACATTATTTTTAAGAAGTAGCCTTATTGATTGTTCATCTATTTTAATTGCTGTGTAGTATTCCATTGTATGAATATACCAGAATTTTTTTATCCATTTTCCTTTTGACAGACATTTAAGTTGTTTACATTCTTTTGCAATTCTAAACAATGCTGCTATGAACTTTCTTATGCATGTTTCCTTATGTTCCTGTGGGAAAGCTTTTGGATATATACATAGGACTGGACTTCCTGGTGTTGGGTATCTTCAACTTTGCTAGAAATTGTTAATTTCTGTCCAAAGTGGTTGTAGCGATTTACACTCCCCTTAGCAGTATCCTCCATTAAGTTTTCATCCAAGATATTAGTGTACTCTAGTTTTAAAGAAATGACGGTGCTTGCATCATTAAGGCACAAATTGCTTTGTTCTTTTCTTTTATGCCTATATGCTTTTAAGTCCAACATAATTTTAGGGAGAAAGATAAAGGAATAAGGTCTAGATTGAACTAAATACTAATTCTCCCTTCTGCTGTTGTACAACCTTACTTCTTGTTGTGTTTGTACTTGTGATGGAGACAGACCCTAATGAAGTAAATTGTTTACTGAGTTTTTTTTATTGTTTTTGTGTCAATAGATTGTCCAAGGATTAAAAAGTAAGCAGCATTGTTTGTTGGAGAGCCCTACAGAAAGTGGGAAAAGCTTAGTCTTACTTTGTGCTGCTTTAGCGTGGCAACAGTCTCTTCTTCGTGGTAAGTATTTGGTTGATATATTCAGCTTGATTATTGGGACTTAAAAAAAATATAATAAAGTACTTTTTATCCAGAATGATTCATTTAAAGAAATAGCAGTAACTAAGAATATACTTTTGGTCTTTCTTTTAATCCTCCCTGCTTGATATTTTAATAAGTCTCAATATAAACGAATACTCAAGTGGTTGTGCCTTTATTACATTATTAATCTTTGACTATTATCTTTTTGTAAATTAGGCAAATTGATGATAATTTCTCTATAAATGTCTCTGACACCATAAGTGTTTCTCTCCTGTCCTAATTTGATGTTACAGATGGGGTGACCAACTTGTCCAGATTTGCCAAGTACTTTCCCAGGGTTAGCACTGAAAATCTTACAGCCTGGGAAACCTACCAATCCTGGGCAAATTCGAGTAGTTGCTCACTGTATCTGCAGAGGATGATTAATGTTTTTTGAATTAGAAATATTATAAATAGAGGTTCTTTCACTTTTAGGGAAGCCAGTGGATGAAAGCTTAAGCAAAATAGCTGAAGTACCGTTGTCGAGTCGTTGTATGTGCCATTCAAAGAATTTTACAAATGATGGCGAGGACCGAGGAACTTCACGTCATTTCAACAGTCCAAGTACGCCACCTTCTGAAAGAAATGGCACTTCATCAACTTGTCAAGGTAGGTTATAGTTTTGCCTGGGTCTGTTGGTATCTGTAACAGGAAACATCATTACTGTTGTTATGAGACCTAATTTGATAAATTTGATGAGCATAATTGATTAGGTACCTCCATCTAATTTCTCTGGAATTATTTTTAGATAACACAAGAGTGGTCAGAAATCCTTGGACTACTTTATTCTTGGTTTGGCTTTTAATTGATTTGGACATTTTGCTAGCTTAAATCATTTTTTGAAGCAGGCAAGACAAAACAAATGATATTCAGAAATTGATGTTATTTGTAGGCAGGATTGTTAATTATAGGTTAGAATTTTAGAAAACATTGATTTGTATTGTAAGACAAAATCTAGTTAGCCTCATTCATTCTTGATAAGTCTGCATGAACTTCTGAAGCCAGTATCCTGCATGAGGATGAGATATGTTTTAGGCATGATCCTTGACTAGTTCTAATTAGGTTTATTTAAGAGAAATATATTAAGAATAACATAAGACTATTCATTTTTAAAAAATATTTCTCTGGCTTTGACTATATGGAAAAGATTGATCTTTATTTGCCTAAGCCAGAAACCTAGGAGACATCGTGTACATGTTACTCTACCTTATTTCTCCGGGCAAATCTCTATCTCCATTGACAACTCCCTGGTCCAAACTACCATCTCTTGTTTAGAGCATGCAATAACTTCTTTTCCTGCTTTCACTCATGCCATTCTTTAACTAATCACTGGCAGGGAGAAAAGAGGTGGCCATGACTGACTTAAGTCGCAACAGTATCCACTTCCTAAAATCAAGAATGGAGTCATCTTCCTCTAAAGCACGTGACTATGTGTGGAGGAGGGTGGCTGCTGGAACCTAAGTGTGATTCTGTTAGGAGTGAGAAAGAGGAGATGGGATAGTACTGGAGAGGTGACCAATAGTGTTGTCTACACTGTTTTGACCCTTAGCCCTTTTGACTTTCTTTCCATTCCTTCAAAGGGTCATGCTTTCTTCTGCCTCAGAGCCTTTGCTTGTGTTAGTGTCTCTTCAGAGGAAAGTTACATCTTCAACTTGTTATCCTCCTCTTCCATTAGGTGTTGCTTAAATGTCGCTTCCTTGAGGGAGCCATACTGACCTTTCCGTTAGATCAGATTTGGTTTCCCTGTTATTTTGTGTCATCTCACTGTGCTTGTCTCCTTGACAGCACTTGTCTGTGAAGTTTTTATTATCCATGTGTCTGTGTGCATCTTTTATTAATCTCTGCTTCCCCTAGCAGACTGTGTTCTCCATGAGGTCAGGAACCATGTCAGTTTGCTCACCATTGTAACCCTGGAACCTAGCAGAGTGCTTGGCATATAGTAGGTGCTAGATAAATATTTGTTGTGTGAATGAATGGAGTTGATTTTGAGCTAATTATAAGAACTCTGGTTTACAATATTTATATACAACCTGTATTATTTTTAGAAAAGCTTTATTGTAATATACTTGAGAAAACAAACTGCATTTATTTAAATGGTATGCTTTGATAAGTTATGACCTCCACCATAAGGTGTACCTCTATGAAAATTTCAGTCAGTGTCAAGATAGTGAACATATCCATTACCTTCAAAAGTTTTCTCATGCACCTTTGTTATCCCTCCTTCCCACCCCTCTGTGACTTCCTCTCCCCCAAGAACCACTGATTTGCTTTCTATCACTGGAGATTAGTTTGCATTTTCGAGAGTTTATATAAATGGAATCAGACAATTTGTACACTGATTTTGTCTAGCTTCTGTCACTTAACATAATTCTTTTGAAATTCACCCATGTTGTGTGTATCAACAATTTGTTCCATTGTGTTGCTGAGTAATGTTCTGTTCTGTGGATATACTACAAATTGTTTATCCAGTCACGTGTTGATGTATATGTGAGTTGTTTCTAGTTTTGGGTTATTGCAAATAAAGCTGCTATGAACATTTGTATGTAAGTCTTTGTTATGGACATGTGCTTTCCTTTTTATGGGCAAATACCTAAGAGTGGAGTGAGTGGATCACTTATGTTGAACTCTTTAAGAAACTTCCAAACTGTTTCCCAAAGTGTTTATACATTATACCATTTTACATTCCCACCAGCAGTGTCCAAGAGTTCCCATTTCTCTACATCTTTGCTTACACTTGGTATGGTCAGTCTTGTCAGCCATTCTAATAGGCATGTAGTGTTGTATCTCATTGTGGTTTTAATCAGCATTTCTCTGATAACTTATGATGTTGAGCGTCTTTTTGTGTGCTTATTAGCCATCTGTGTATCTTCTCTGATAAAATGTCTGTTCGAATCTTTTGCCTGTTTTTTTTTTCTTATTGTTAAGTTTTGAGAGTTCTTTATATATTTTGAATACAAGTGTTTTTCTATCAAATATAGTTTTAGGTTTTACCATTAAGTCTAAAATCCATTTCGAGTTATTTTTGGTATATGGTGTGAGGTATGGATCCAAGTTCATTTATTTTGCCTATGGATAGCTCATTGTTCAGCACCATTTATTGAAACGGCTACCCTTTATCCACTGCATTGCCTTTGTGCCTTGGTAAAAAATCAGTTGTCAATATATACAAAACTTGCATTTTAACATCATTGTGAGTTAGGGCTAGAATAGGGTTTAGAATAGTCTCTTGAAGCATCAGATGCGGTAAATCAGGGTTGTATTCTTTATATTTTTAAGCAAATTCTTTAATAAGATATAAGCTAAATACAGAAAAGCATACAAATCCTAAGTGTATAGCTTGATGAATTTTCACAAAATAAACACACTCGTGTATCTACCACCTAGATAAAAATAGGACATTCCCAACACCCTACAGCCCCTTCTGATGCTCTTTTCTAGTCACTGTCCTTTCTCTGCGCAGGTATTTGCTCTCCTCCTTTCTGTCACCATTGATGAGTTTTGCCTCTTTATAGAAATGGAGTGATATCTGTACTCTTGAGTCTGCGTACTTTTGCTTAACATTGTATTTTGGGGATTCATTTGTGTTGTTGCATATAGTAGTAGTTCTTGTTGTGGTATATTATTTCCTTCTATGAACATATCACAGTTTATTAATCCATTCTGCAGTTATTAGACATTTGGGTGGTTTCTCCTTTGGGCTTTTAATGCTTTTATGAACATTCTTGTTCATTCTTTTGCAAATAGGTAAGTATTTTCTGTTGGATATATCCCTAGGAATGGCATTGCTGGTCATAGTGTATGGATATGTTCAGCTATAGTAGAGACTGCCAACATTTTGCAAAGTGGTTGAACCAGTTTATGCAACCCCTTCACTACATCCAGTTGTATATGGGTATTATGTTGTTCAGCATTCTTGTTAACACTTGATATGTCCAGTCTTCTAAAATTTTAGCCATTCTGGTGCATGGATGGTGTTCTCGTGAGTTTGAATTGATATTTCTCTGGTGACTAATGAGGTTGAGAATCTTTATATATGTTTATTGGTCATTTGAATATTCCTTGTAGTGAATTGTCTATTCAGATTGTTCATATTTCTATTGAGTTGTTTATTACTGATTTCTATGAGTTTTTTTTTTTAATAACTTCTGGCTATGTCTTGTTTCTTTATAACTTTGTATTTTAAAGACTTAACCCCTCCAATAAGCTTCCTGCCAACGTCACTGCTATAGAGAACAGGAAGATAAGCCTTTTGGTCAATGCAAATAATATGATTTTTTTTTTAATGAATTGGGGTAAATCTCATTGGCATATGGCAGTTCAGTTTTTCTAAAATTAAATTATTGTTTTTGGTAGACATTCCCTGGCCTTTAATGGGCACATGCAAATTTGCCCCTTGATTTATTTGGGACAGGGTTTCTCAAAAGTGGCACTATTAAAATTTGAATGGGATAATTCTTTGTTGTGGCAGCTGTCCTGTGCACTGTGGGGTGCTTAGCAGCATCTCCCAGGCCTCAACCCACTAGAGGCCAGTAGTACCTACCCCCCACTTTGTGACAACCAAAAATGTTTCCAGACGTTGCTGAATGTCCCTGGGGTGGGAGGTGGGGGTGTTAAAATTGCCCTGGTCGAGAACCACTGATCTAGATTTGTTTTGTGGGTATTTTACCAGTTTGCCAGGAAATTAGGGAGCTCAAAATTACGTGTGTTTTCTAAAATACATATGGAAATACAAAGGACTAAGAATAGTCAAGATATTTTTTAAGCAGCAGGTCAAGGTGAGAAGACTTGTTCTATGAGATATCCTGATTTATTATATATAAAGCTATAATAACTAAAGCACTTTGGTATTAGCACAGTATTAGACCAGTGGAAAACAGTAGAGAACCCAAATCCAGTTCCGTGTGTATCCAGAAACTTGATTTCTTTTAATAGTAGTGCTCTTACAGAGCAGAGGGCAAAGAAGGGGCGTTTCTATAAGTGGTCCTGGGACTATTAGATATCAGTATGGAAAAAATTCAAATTGGTATCCTACTTTACTCCGTACACAAAAATCCATTCCAGGTAGATTAAAGACCTAAGCATGAAAGGCAAAACTACTAAGATGTTAGAATATAGTGGTTTTCAAACGATGTTCTTAAGAGTCTTAGAAAAAACATGGCTTGTAGTGGGAAGGGGACAGTGGATCAGGGAAGTTCTAGGTCTTGAGTGCTCTTTTGGAAATTTTAAACGCTATTTCTTAAAAAACTGTAGTCCTCCTCAGAAAAGGCTTGAAAACCTGTGCTGTGTGGCATAGAATGCCTTCTGTGTTTTTGCAGACTCAAACCTTATTTTTTTTTTGAAAATAGTATTGGACTTGCTTATAGTGCTTTCTCCCCTAGTAGTCTGTAAATCCTTCAAGGCCAGGGACTGGTTTTTTTTCATTGTTTTTCCATGGGGTCTGGAATTGTATGGACTCAATAAAATAAATGCTTGTTAAATGAATTCAAGCACTGGGAGTGGAGGGAATGTATAGAGAAGAGCAGAGAGGAAGGAAGGTACTTTGAAGAACACTCTCATTTACAGGAAGCGAGAAACCACTGCATTGCAATAGTTAAGAACCGTGTTACAGACATTAAGGAAAAAGCAAATGCATTTATTCTGTTGCAAGAATACAGAGTGTTACGTTTGGCTGTATACCTAGAGGTTATGCTTATGGATTTTAGAATCAGACAGCAGGAGTCAGTCATATCTAGGCTCTGCCTCTTACTAGCTAAACAATATTGGGCATGAACTTGACTTCTTTCAAACCTAGTATTCGCACTTATAAAATGGGAATAATATTATTCGGTGATTTAAGAGGTCATTGATGACCTTGAGATAGAGCTTTCCGGATTGTGGGATTAAAAGCTAGATTATAGGAGCTTGATTCTACTATATTGTTAAGCCTAAAGAACATTGAGAAGCTCAGTAGGAAACAAACATTGAGACACTGTAAAGAACGATTTTTATAGAAATGAAATACATTTTCTTGAGAGAATCTTACAGTTATATTTTTTAAGCCACGTTATTGGGAGTGGTCTACAAAAGCATAAAGCTACAATTGGACTTTCCTGTTGAAAGTATATTTCTCAAAATGTTTGCTATATCTTTGTTAAGGTAAACTGAGTGGTAAAGTGCTTTTAAACATGTTGAGCATTTCATGTTTTAAAGTATGTTATGAAATTTTTAGAAATAAATCATACATCTTGATTCCAATTTTTTTCTAGAAAAATTTCCTGGAGCAACCCCTGATGGCCTAGTGGTTAAAGTTTGGCACGCTCCGCTTCGGCGTCCCAGGTTCAGTTCCCAGGCGTGAACCACACCACTCGTCTCTCATTGACTATGCTGTGGTGGTGGCTCATATAGAAGAACTAGAAGGACTTACACGTAGAATATAGAACTATGTACTGGGGCTTTGGGAAGGGAGAAAGAAGAGAGGCAGATTGGCAACAGATGTTAGCTCAAGGCAAATCTTTCCAAGCAGGGAAACGAAAAAGAAAAAGAAAAATTTCCTAAGTGTAAGTTATTTATACCCATTTTTTATGACTTCTTATATAAGACTCTCCCGAAAAAAACTATACTGGCTGCAAAGCTATCTGCCATTAAACAGGTATCCATATGGAGAGATAAAAATGGTGATTTTCAAGTAGAGAAGAATTCAACCCTTATAAACTACACAGCAGGTAAACAGAATTTGTTGGCAGTGAAATATTCCCGTTAGTTCTAGTAGAACAAGGTAGCCAAGCATCAATCAAGATTTCAGTGGTGCTTGTAGAGAGTAGTTGGTTCATGTCACAGACATAAATTGTAAATTATTGTAACTTCATTTTATATAGTTACTCATTACAAAGGAGTTTATTATTATACTAGATTATTGAGGCTAACATCATTAAAATGTAACTGCATGGTGCTTTCTTATATAAGAGGAATTTGACAATAAACTATTTACTTAAGGCATATACTGATAGTATAGCTACTTTCTACTTTTAATTCTTCTGTTGTTTTGATCTAATAATGGCATTTTGGGGGGTCAAAATACCTTTTTTTAGAAACCTTGATACAACCATATGTTGTCTTCAAAATCTTACTTCAAATAAAGCAATAGAGGCAAGTTGGAAGTAAAAGCATGGAATACATAAACAAAATAATAAGGGAATTATGGTGCCAGTTATCAATGGGTTGCCCCTGTGTAACAACATCAGAGTGTTGACCTCTATTGTCTGTTCTGCAATAATGGAGCTGCACCCAGTAGACATTTCTCTTTTGCACCTGGCAGGGGTTAAGCTTTGTCAGAGAAGGTTTAGGACAAAGGGCCTTCCTTCCTAATTCCAGGGTGCTTCCATTCTTTTCTTTTTCTTTCTCCTGCAGTACAACCAACAGTGGCACAATTCAGGGGTGTCTACAGGGACTCACCCACAGTGGGTGATCCACAGTGGATTCAGTGGATCCCCTTGGATGGCTTAATAAGGAGAATGAGTGGCACCCCTGCAAGTGGAATCCCAGTGAATCCAGTAGGCATCCCAGCCTCAGCCTACCTGCACCTGGGAGGGGACAGGGCTTTCCTGTTTGCCAGTCTCAGCCTGCTGTTCCCTACCTGCTGAGCTCTGCCCTGACCAGGGACCGGTACTGGCCTTGGGAAACATGACAATCTTCTCTACCATCCCTGTGCTGCAATCATTCCTTCTCCAACAAGCCCTGAAGGCAGCCTTGGCGAGGGGGGTCCTCTCCCAAAATTGTTTCTTTCTTAACTACTCTACTGTAATTCTGGGCTATTCTCTATAGTTCCCTTTAAAGGTTTATGGTTAATTGTTCATTATATAAACTGTCCCTGCTCAATCTATTGGTTGGTTTCCGTGTCCTGATTGAACCCTGATTCTTATCATTATATATTATTTTATAGGGTGTTAGTGCTAAGGGGAAAAATGAAAGGAGAACAAGTTGGATAGGGAGTGTCAGGACAAGAGGATAGTTTATATTTTAAATGACATGGTCAATACAGCCTCAGCAAGATGACATTTGAACACAGAATTAAAGATAGTGAAGAAGATGAGGCATGAAATCATCATGTGGAAGAGGATTCCAAGTGGATGGAACATAGAGTGCAAGTCTACAGGTGGGAGAGTGCCTGGCATGTACCAGGAGCATAATGGAGTGCAGAGGTACAGGGGATGACTGGCCAAAGATGATGTCAGAGAGAGTGTGGGACCAACTGTATGGTGCTTGAGGTCCAGCATAAGGACTTGAACTTTCCCCCTGAGAGAAATGGAGAGCCCCTGGAGAGATTTCACAATGTCAGGGTGTGACATCTGGTTTTAAAGGGTCACTCCAATTGGTGCATTGGAGATAGATTGTGGGTCAAATATAGAGGCAGAGAACCCAGTTAGAAGGATACAGTGATAATCCAGGCCAGAACAATGGTGCAATGTGGTCCACCCAGCCATCAGGGAGTAACAGGGTGTTGACTTACATACTCACCGCAAGCAAAGAAAAAACTAGTCAAAATACGTGATATGATTATTTTGCTAATGATCAGTCTACAAATGCAGTGGGTGAAAGTCCACAAGGCCAGAGAAAAGCAACCTTCGTGTAAAGAAAAATTCTGAGGAACTGTGAGTCACACCACCTGCAACAACCACAGATTCTAGAATTATTTGAGATGCCAGGACAATGAGGAGGGAATAATCTTTTCAACAAGTAGTGCTGGGACAGGTGGATATCCACATGTGAAAGAATAAAGGTGAACCCCTACCTACACCATATACAAAAATGTTACATCTTCTTACCATCAAAGATGTAAATGTAAGACCTAAAACTATAAAACTCTTGGAAGAAAACATGGCCCTGGATTAGGCAGTGTTTTTATAATTATGGCACCCAACACATAAGCAACCAAAGGGAAAACAGATCAATTCAACTTCATCAAATTAAAACTTGAGTGCTTTGAAAGACATGATCAAGAAAGTGAAAAGACGACTCACAGAAGGGGAGAACATGTTTACAGATCTTTACATATCTGATAAGGGTCTACTATTGACAATATATAATACATTCTCCCCTCTCAACAATAAAATACAAATAGCACAATGAAAAATGGGCAATGCATTTGGATAGGCATTTCTCCATAAGAAATACATGCCTGCCTGGTGCTGTGCTGTCACTGCCCGAGGCTGCAGTTCCTGTGCTGGCCATCAGGTGGCAGCCTTCTGTGTCAGTGGTGCCCACTGAGCTTTGTTGGAGCAATTGGAGAAAGGAGGAGTCATGCAGAAGTCATGCTGACCCTCCGCCTGCCTCAGGACCCACTTGCACTTCCTATTACTAGTGTTCCTCTTCACCGACTGAGTGGAGCAAAAGCAGGAAGGAGGGATCCAAGATGCCCCTATTTGTTCATTCGGCAGCTATGTGCCAAGCCCTCACCCTGGGCCGGGAGCCCTGGTGGTCCCAAGGGTGGTACTGAAATCTACCCAGTGGTCCCTGCCCACCAGGAGCTCAGTCTGGAGGCAGATGGACAAAAGCACAAAATCAGAGACACGTGAAAGAGAAGAGCATGAACTGGAATGAAAATAAAGAGTGTCCTGCAGGGAGGGTTGGGGTCTCACTGGGTAGGAGGGTCTGAAAGGCCTGACTGAGGTGACATTTGCTGTGACCAGAATGACAGGAGGACCCAGCGCTGCACTCACCTGTGATCAGCGTGCCAGGGAGAAGGCACTGCTGGTGTGGAGACACCCAGGCAGAAGTGAGTTTGGCCAGAGGAGGTTAGAGAGGTGGGCACTGTGGCTGCAGATAGCCTGGAGGGGAGAGGAGGGAGAAGGGCAGGCCAGACCCAGGAACTGGGAGATGGTGTGAGGTGTCTCCTCCTCTCTGAGAACACTGCTCCCCACCCTGCATCTTTAAACCGCAAATATTCTCTCTCTCTCCATCTCTGTGGACCAGGAATCCTGCACAACTGAGCTGGAGCCTCTGCTCATGACGACTTCCAGGTTGGGGCTGTGGCCTCCACTGAGGCTGGAACAGGGTGAGATGTGCTGTCAAGCTTACTCTTGTGGGCTCGGTCAGGAGCAGCTTCACTGAGAGCCCGGCTCCTTTCTGTCTGTTGGCCAGGGCACTCCCTTGGTTTTCTTCTATGTGGGCCTCTGCATAGGGGAGCTCAGGACATCCATGTATGTCCCCAGGTCCAGGGGTTAGACAGACTGAGAGAGGGGAACAAGGGAAGAGGGAAGAGGGAACACAAGAGAGCGAGTGAGAGAGAATGACAGCCTCGGTGATGGAATCTGAGAAGGGTCGTCCTGTTACTTGTGCTGGGTCTGTTGGTCAGAAGCCAGTGCCTAAGCAGTCAGTGGTCCACAGGGACGTGTAGAACAGGCAGGGAGATCATCCCTGCAGGGGCACGCTGACCTTGACTCGAGTGTCCTGGTTGCGAAAGGCTTCCTTCCTACCTGGGCTGATCCTGCGTTGAGCTTAGATCCTCCTCCTTGGGAGTGTTGCTCATCGTGACCCGGGTGTGCTCTCCCGGGTTCCCTGGGCTCCTGTCTCCTCCAGGAGGGAGATGTACACTGAAGAGGCTGAGGCCAGAGCAAGCAGGGACCACTCCACCCTCCCAGCTCATTTGCTTCCTTCTCCAGGTGGGCCAACTTCTCAGGAGCCTCTCCTCACTGCTCACCATCTTCTCTGCTCTGAGAGCACCTCGTTTCAGCCTCTGAAGAAGACCTGGGGAGAAGTTTGCAGGTGGGAAGGCCTCTCTCCATGGGAGCCCCAGAGTGGACAGGGACCTTCGACAGGGCTGGGCATTGTCCCCTCAGTCAACTTGGACTTCCTGGGAGGCAGCAACACCTGGGGGCAGGGCCTAGGCTGGTGGAAGGTCTCTAAGCATCCCCACAATGCCCATCTTCCTGGTCTCACCTGATTGGGCACAGGCCTGCACAAGCACACAACATTTCAGACCCCCTGGGGTCATGTGCAGCCCATCAAGGCCGCTGTGTCTGTCTCATTGTGTGGTTGTCCGTCTCACTTTCCTGGCTGATTCGCTGCTCTGTTCTAGATCCAACCTCAGGCGGCTGCAAAGTTGACCTTCCACGTCAGCTTGCCACTGAGATGGTTACTGTTTCCAGAAATGCTTAGGGGCCGGGCTTTGCCCAACCATGGCGACATCAAGTGGGCAACCTCTGACAGTGAAGCCACCCCCTTCAGTCTTGCGCCACTCACAGGGCCGTCACACTGAGGGGGTGGGGACGGGACCTGCCCTGGGCCAAAACACCACGACTCTCACTGTTCTTCCCTCAGCTTCAAATGCTCCTCAGTTGGTTGTATGTCTTTGGTCTCTTCCCAGAAGTTGTTTTCTGACAGCGCGTCCAGTGTGATCATGGCTTTCCGGGAAGAGGATTGGCTGAATTCCTCACTCAACCATTTGGTGTGTCCTGCCGCCCCACCCCGATCACTTTCTAAAGGCTCATCCTTTCAGCAATCTGAGGACCCAAGATTGTGAGTCTTTGTCCCGGAGAGATTTTGAGAAGAGCTGGTGGGATGGCAGTATTGCAAAGCATAAAGTCTTGCTTCCAGAAAGCTCTCTGGGATCCTCATCATCTTGCTGTTTTGGAGTCAAAGCCCTGAGGTCTTTAAAAAGCCAGCAATGTTAGAACATGGGCAGGACAAACAAAAGTCTCTGGACTCCAACACCAACTAAAATATTCTGAATTTCTAGTAACCTGAGACGAGTGGAAAGGAATTGGGAGTATGGAGTGGAGGGGCGGTTTGGGCCAACTACGCATCTGGGAGGAGAAATGCCATGCAGAGCAGCCTTTCTGGGGGCATAAGTGTGGGACATGTGTGCAGACCCCCGCTGCAGACATTGCTGCTGCTGCCCTTCAGTTCCCTCAGCCCACTTGAGTCCCTGCAGTCCCTGGGAGCCAGTCCCCAGCAGGCCCACAGTGTTCCCCTGGAGCACCTGCATCCACTCTCTCTCTGAGGGCTCTCTCCTGCACCGGGAGCTTTCTCTCCTGCAAGCCTGTGCCAGCCTGTAGCACAGAAACCTTCATGACCCGGGGTAAACCCTCCACCCACAGGGACAGAGCCAGTCCGGGTGGGATCTCATCTCCCAACAGGACTAGGATGGATGCTCACCTCAGTGCTCCCTCGTCAGGCCCGCACTGGCTCTCCTCCGCCAGGCTCCCTTCCCCCATGGTCTCCCTCGGGCCTCCTCCATCACCTGCAAACAAACCACTTGCCCTACAACCTTGTCTGCTTTGGGGCCCCAAACCCTGCCGAGGCTCCACGCTGGCTGTGACTTGGAGCAGGTCGTCCAGCCTTCTGGACTTGAGCTTCCTCACCTGTAAGATGGGGACAAAAGGCCTGCCTCCCGGAGTCTTCGGAGGAGACACAGCATGGGAAGATGCAAACCGCTGCAAAGAAAGATGCCAGGTGATCACCCAGTAAAACATCAACCTTGCCAAAGCAACAGGAGCTCGTGAGGCTGAGGGAGGAACGCGGGCAGCCTGTCCCAACAACGTGGAGATTCACTGACGAGTGTGGCCGTGCAGGGTAGGCCCCTGAACAGTGGAAGAGCCATTAACAAGGAGGGTGACAGGACAGAGGCTTCCAAGGAGAAAGATTTAAGTGTTAGAGGATCACAGAGGCCTTAGGAAAATCGTGAGGCCCTGGAACATGTTACTGAAATGCTATTATTGGCCGTAAAAATGTGTTACAAATACCCAGTCCACTCTGGATTACTTCTCATTGGTTGTAGGAATGAGTGCACACTTGTGATTAGAACCCACATTTTGTTAAATATAGGATATCTTTATTTTACTTAACTTTTAATTTTTTTTTTGTCGATGAAGTGCCAAGCATGGGTTTTCTCCGTTCTTTTCTTTGCATGGGTGACCTCTACTTTCAGAAGTGGATTCCTGGTGCTCATCACCACTACTATCCCAAAGGACAGCCCTCTTTCAGGTCACACCGTGGATGTGAGCTCCAGGTGGACAGGGACCACATCGGGTCATACTGGTGAAGTTACAGTGCTCGGCCCATGGCAGGGACCAGAGCGTATTGGGTGAATGAGTGAGTAAACAATGAACGAATGCATGAATGAGTACATGAGTGCAGGAGTGAGTGAGTGAGGGAATGAGTGAAGGAATGACTGGGTGAATGAAGCAATAAGTGAATAAACCACAGCAGCTGGATCCACACAGGAGGAGGCTTTATCTGTGGCGGGCTCACAGGGTGTCACAGCACAAGGCCTAGACGGTGGCATGGAGCATGTCCAGCTCTCCTTCCAGCACTGAGCCTCCGTCACCTGCAACACAGTGTGGTCCTGGTTCTTCTTCAGCTCCACCTCAAACAATGTTGAATGTTCCCGGGAGCAGAGCAGCAGGAAGGGAACCTGAGGAGGGACTTCCCAGACCCTGCGCCCTGGAAGACCACTGTGACAGCCTGGCAGGGGGCTCTTAACACGCTCCAGGCACCAGGCTAGAAATACTCAAGCCATTCCTCAGGGAAGTCTCCCAACAGCCCATCAGGAGGCCAAGTCATTTCCTCATTGTACAGATGGGGAAGCTGAGGCTGAGAGCATCACCTGCATCACCAGCTAGAAAGAGGCTGAGCAGGCACTAGGACCCCTGTTTCTCTGACTTTGGATCATTCCAAACCACTGTCCTGCACTGCGGCCTCCTCGGGCTCAAGGGTCCTGGCCTCCCTGGGACCTGCACCCTTCTGGCCTCCAGCCATCACTGAACTAAAGGGACAGGGCCACTCCGTCTGCCTGGGGCTGGGTATGGTGACCGGGGAATGGCCAGCCGTGGGCGCTGTGGGATCTCCCAGTACCAAGGACCAGCCTATCCCCCCGCAGAGTGAGGTCTTTCTGGGCATCAGGACCAAAAGTTGTCAGAACTTTAGGGAAAAGAGGTCCCTCCCTCAGCATGGGGGAGCCCTTCTCAGGCAGGCCCCATGGGGTCTAAGAGGCACTGGGTTCAAATCCCGGCTCTGCCACTCTGCAGGGCACAGAGGGGGCAAGTCTCTTTGAGCCTCAGTTTCCTCATCAGTGAAATGAAGACAATAATTGCTCCTCCCCCAAGGAGTTGTGGGGAGGATTCAAGGAAATAGCTCAAGAGGAGAACAGAGGCCCCAGTAAGTGCTCATCACCGTGAGCTGTTCCTGCTGATGTCACCCCACTGAGAGGCCCCTGGGGCCCTTCGCCTCTGCCCACTCTGATCTCCCACCAGGCATGCCCTACTCGCTCTGACTCCGCTGTTCCTCTGGAATGCCTTTCTCCACCCCATCTTGTCCCACGGGAGTCAGCCAGCCAGCTGGGGATCCAGGACCCAGCCCCATCTCTCCTCCCGTGATTCCTCTTCATTACAGCTAGTAGCTGTTGAGCTCTGAAAAGGTGCAGGACACTCCAGGTGCAGCCTGAGCAAACTTGTCTGACACCACCATGAAAGGTCGGCTGCCACCCCACTTCACAGTTGAGGAAACCAAGGCTCCAATGGCAGTTCCTCTCCGAGGTCACCAGGGCTCTCTCGCTCATCCCCACTGAGCAGGGGCCCTCCATCGCAGAGGCTGAATGTGCTGGATATGTGGGCTGGGGCTGGCACAGTGCCTGAGGCAGCCATCACTCCTGGAAGACCCTGAGGTGTGCTTTGGCACAATGACCTTCTCCAAAGCCTCCAGCCCCATGCTCTGACCTTCTGGCACCTTCTATGACACCTCCACTGTGTCTTGTCAAAGTCACTTCTGCTCACACAAGCTCAAGTGGGTCCTGCTGTTGCAACTGAGAACTCCCCCTGGAGGGAGTATGTTCAAGGAGGTCCCTGTGACTCACTGCTCTGTCCTAGTTGTGCTTTCCCTACTGAGGATGGAGCTCTCTGCTTGGAGGGAGAGGGAGCAGGCAGGAGTGTCCAGACCCTCATCATCATCTGTCCTGGATGGCAGGCCAGGCTGCTCAGCTCAGGTGAGTTAGGGAGCAGGAGGGGCATGGGCAAGGCCAAAGCGGAGTCAGGTGTGGTAGGGGCGGGGCCAGGGGTGAGGGGAGTGGTAGGGCCAGAAGGAACAGGAGCGGGGCCTTCCAGCTGGGCAGGTCACCCCAGGTACCTTCATCCCCTGCATCCTAGCTGCTCCTCCTTCTCCCTCCCCCCCTCAGGTCTCTGCTTCAGGGTTTCTGGAATCCCCGTTCCCAAACAAGATCACAGCGTAGAAGGAGACCTTGGGTGTCAGACTGTGACCAACACCTTAACATCACGTTTACATTATGAGCCAGAATCTCCACCTCTAGGGATCGGTCCTAAAGAAGTAGAGATTTATGGATGCAGGTGTTCCTTTCAGCATGCTGACGGGAGTGAAAAATCAGAAATGATCCGTGTTGCCCAGCAGAGGCTCTTAGGAAATTCTGAGGCCGACGCAGGGGAGGAAGAGGATTGACTGGCCAGGGTCCAGCCCTGGGGAAATCAGGTTCCAGAAGAGCACACTCCCTGCAGTCCTTCCCACACGATAGCCGCAAGTGCACACCCACACACACTTGCACATAGACATACCCATGTGCATACAGATGCACACAGCTGAATGTGCACATGCACACACGTGCACACACACGTGCATACAAATGCAAAGGACTGAAACGGTGAACACTGCCTATTAAGGGCACTCCTCAGTTTCCACTTAATTCTTAATTCCCTTAGAATTCATTCTTTTACTATAATAAAAGTTCATTGTCTTTGTAATAAAAACTTTTACAAAGAAAAACTAAATAATGTACTTCAGTCCAAAGATGAGTGATAAATGGATAACATTAACCATGTGATTTTATTCTTGTTAGAATTATAAGAGGAATAGAGGCACATTCTATCAAGTTGAAACATCACGCAGGCCCCTAAAGGAGAAGAGAAGCGAGTGGGAATTCCCATCCCCAGAGGTGAACCCCGTGGATGATTTGGTGCGTATCTCTCTGGCTTTGTCTCTCTCTTTCTGTCTGTCTCTCTCTGTCTCTTGCTCACACACAGATTCATTTTCATAGATGCGTGTCTCCCGGCTGATATCACATATACGTGGTCTTACAGATGGGACAGATGGATCCCATCTCCTCGCCATGGACAGTAGCATTCCTTCCAATTGCTTGCTATTGCAACCAGTGCTGTGATGAATAGTCTGGAAAATACATCTTTGAAAAGTTGGGAAGGAATTTCTGTGGGATGAAGTCCTGGGATCAGCACCGCCAGTACAGGCGTGCCCCTGGGGACAGCGATGGGTCCTGCAGGCTGGTCCCCAGAGAGGAGTGTCCTTTCACACTTGTCTCTAGGGGTCTACTGGGGCCTCTGCTTCCTCACATTGTCACCAGGGCTTGTCGTCACCACATTGGACCCCTGCTCATCTGATGGGGCCCAGTGCCCTCTCCACAGTGTCTCCATGTGCGCGTCTCCTCCTCGGGGAGCTCAAGCATCTCTGACACATGCTGTCCCTGTGTAGCGCCTCTTGTTGGCGTTGAATGTGTTTGCTCTTTATCTCTTTTTAAAACTCTGACTTTTGAGCATTTTTTTGGACCACAAGGAGGCGTAACCTTTCCCTGGCCTTGTGTTATGAGGATACGTTCCAGTTTATGGTTTGACTTTCCAGCTTTCAATCCTTTTCTTGTTTTTGTTTTGGCCGCACGAAGAGCAACGCGTTTCGTGTGTGGCTTCTGGCTCTGGTGTCCCACTTAAAACAACAGTCTGTACCCCAAGATTATGCACATATTTACCAAAAGGGCTTTCTTTGATACATCAAGTCTAGACTCCATCTGGGATTTTCCTATCAATTTAGAGAAATTCTATTTCAAATAAAAACAGAAAAGGAAAAGCTATCAGGCCGTGTGAAAATGAGTGGGCAGACACAATGGCCACCTACGGCATGATTTCACTTATAGGAAACATCCAGAACAGATTAAAAAAAAAAAAGTGACAGAAAACAGATCAGGGGTTGCCAGGGCCCGAGCGAGAAATGGGGAGTGACTGCTTTTAGAATAGGGTTTCCTTTTGGAGAATGAAATATTCTGAACCCAGACAACGGTGATGGATGCACAGCATTGTGAATGTACTTGATGCTCATGAAGTGTACAATTTAAAATGAAAAACAGTAAATTGTTAAAAGATGAAAGTTAAATTTATTTTAAATATTCAAGATATAAACAATAAAAACAAAGCAATGAAAGGAACCAAGAAAGAAACAAATACAATAAGCAGGGTGGGGAAGGAAATGTGTGGTAATGGAGCAGGTGGAAGAGGTGTGATTGGAGGTGCTAATAAGGGAGGTTCGCGAGCCAGATCTCCCAGGCCGCAGAATTTGGCCTCAGCTGCCTCCCTGTCTCCTGCAGGCGCCTGTGCAGGGGATGGCTCTCCCTGCACGGAGGCTGGGGCCTCAGCTGCCTCCTGTTCTCCTGCAGGAGTCTGTGCAGTGGATGGCACTCCCTGCACAGAGGCTGGGGCCTCAGCTGCCTCCTGTTCTCCTGCATGAGCCTGTGCAGGGAATGGCTCTGCCTGAGTGGAGGCTGGGGCCTCAGCTGCCTCTCATTCTCCTGCAGGAGGCTGTGCAGGAGATGTCTGTCCCTGCACGGAGGTTCGGGCCACAGCTGCCTCCCTGTCTCCTGCAGGAGCCTGTGCAGGGGATGGCGCTACCTGCACGGAGGCAGGGACCTCAGATGCCTCCTCGTCTCCTGCAGGAGGCTGTGCAGGAGATGGCTCTCCCTGCACAGAGGCTTGGGCCTCTTCTGCCTCCTGGTATCCTACAGGATCCAGGGTGCGCCATCCCCCTGTACAGGGGTTGGCGCACCCTGCTTGGAGGCTGGGCCCTCAACTACCTCCTCTTCTCCTGCAGGAGCCTGTGCAGGGGATGGCTCTCCCTGCACAGAGGCTGGGGCCTCAGTTGCCTCCTGGTCTCCTGCAGGAGACTGTGCAGGGGATGACTCTCCCTGCACGGAGGTTGGGGCCTCAGCTGCCTCTTGGAGTCCTGCAGGCGGCTGTGCAGGAGATCTCTGTCCCAGCATGGAGGCAGAGATCTCAGCTGCCTCCTCATCTCCTGCAGAAGGCTGTGCAGGGGATGGCTCTCCCTGCACAGAGGTTTGGGCCTCTTCTGCCTCCTTGTATCCTACAGGAGCCAGTGCAGGAGATGGCGCACCCTGCTTGGAGCCTGGGCTCTCAGCTGCCTCCTGGTCTGCTGCAGCACATGGTGGATATGATTGTTCTCCCGGGATTGAAGCTGGGTCCTCTGGTGGCTCTGAGGGTTTTATCACTGCCACTGCAGACCCTCTCCCTGTAGCTGCTGATCCAGTCCTGTGGGACACCGGCGCCTCCATCGGGGAGATGGATGGAATATCCCCTTCCACCAGCTCCACGCTGATCTCCTGTCTGGAGCTCTGCAAAGACAGTGACGGGCTCTGTCCCAGAGGCATCAGAGCCCTGCCCAGCTGTCTTTGCTGCTGCTTCTGCCCTCTGGACCTAATTCTCCCAGATCAGGCACATACCTGTGTCTGCACAGTATTCCACCCCTGAGGAAAAACATACACATCAGGGGCTTGTGATAAACCTCAGGCAGAAGGGCGCCACCCCAGCACTCCACGTCCCACCCAGCCGGCCTTGACCTGGGCTTTGAACCTGACCGACCCCCCCCCCAGGCTTCTAACACCTCACCGACTGCTCCTGCTCACGGTGGTCCACCCACATGAACCCGCCCTTCCAGGCACACATGAGGAGGGGATGTAGGGCTGCCGTGATGGGACCACAGTGGTAGCCTGGTTTGGAATGGCCTTCCCTGAGCCTCCCGATGTTACCTTTCCATCCTTCCGGGGAAATGGCCACAGCCGTCGACCGTGAGAGGGGCACCAGCATCTGCATCGGTGTTTGGGGGCTTTCCTGGGGCTCCGGCCCCTGGGCATCGGGAAGCAGCAACTAAACATGTTGCTCCTTCTAGACAAGTGCTAGACAAGTGAGCTCATTGGGGGCTGTGTTTAGGATGTGGGTGCCTAGTTACCAGGGTTCCAAGTTCTGTTGGGCTCTGTGAGGTCACTTCCTGGGATCCCCTTACCTAAGCTTCCTCCTCACACAAGACCTTCCTAAGGGTCCCCCGGGCTGCTGACTGCTCACTCTCCATCTCCACACCCTGTCCAGACACAGTCACACCAACACAGTCCACCCCACAGCCTCTGGGGAGGTCTGGACACAACCAGGGCCCCAGCTTTGAGGACACAGAGTTGAATTCAGTCCCGCTCCTGCTTCTTGCCAGTGATGTCACCCTGGACAACCCTGTGCCTCTCAGGGCCTCCCCCGTGTCCCTGTCTGTGTAGTGGGGGTCATTCTAACATCTATTTCCTAGGGATGTCATCAGGTGCATAGACCTAGAGATCCCTTCAGAGCCTGTGAAACCATGGGCTGCTCCCACACGTAGCTCCTGCACAGACTTTGCAGTGCAAGGATGACAGAAAGGGCTGGCTGTGGCAGAGAATACAATGCAAAGAGGCTTGGGTCTGCTGGGCGTCTGGGAGAGGCACTTCCCCTCTTGCCTGTTTCCCAGTGTCCCTAGGGAGGGTTGAAATGAAATGACGTTCAGACATCATCTCCTTCTGGCTTGCAACCCTCCAGGGCCTCCTGTTCTGTTTAGACTCAGGTCCAAGTGCCTGAGTGGCTGTCATCTCAGCCTATGTGGTGGGCAGCCCCCACAATGGCTCCCAGCGTTCCCACTTCCTAGGCACACATCCTTGGTAATCCCCGCTCCTCGAGGAGAATGGACTTTGCGGCTGGCTTCTAACCAACAGAATAGGACCGAGTGATGGGATGTCACTTCCATGGTCGGTTTAATGAAAAGTCTGTGACTTCTGCCTGCTTCTGTCTTTCCTGTGTTCATTCTATCTCTCTGTCTCTATCTCTCTCCCTGTCTTTGTCTCTCTCTGTCTCTGTGTCTCTGGCTTTCTGTATCTCTCTTGGTCTCTCCCTGTCTCTCTGTCTCTCTCTTTGTCTCTCCTCTCTGTCTCACTGTGTCTGTCTGTGTCTCCTCTTTTTGTCTCTCCTACCCATCTTTCTATCTCTGTGTGTCTCTGTCTCTCTTTCTCGCTCTCTTTCTGTCTCTCGGATCCACTATTCAGGAGAAGCCAGATCAGATATTATGAGCTTCCGTCCCTATGACACCCCCAAGTGCAAAGAACTGGCAGAGGGCCCCGGCCCACAGACAGAAAAGGCCTGAAACCCCCCATCCAAACTGAATCCTACCACTGCTCCGATACTTCCGAATGATCTCCGAGATGGCTCCTGCCTCTATCGACCTTCAGTTGAGAACACAGCCCCAGCCTCCTGCTAGACCTTGACAGGGAGCCTCCCAGCTGACCTGAGCCTGGACCCTGGTAGAGACATTGTCAGATGCTCAATGACAGGTCTTGTAAATGCTAAGTGAGGCTAATGCTGTCACCCAGCATAGACAGCTAGTACCTCCTTCCAGGCCTGGGTCTGGCCCTGCCATCCTCTCTCTCTCTTCTCTCCTCCCCAGCTCACTCTAGCCACACTGGCTCTTTTCTCACCTCCTCTCTCGTCAAATTCTCTTCTCCCTCCAAGTCTCTGTGCCTTTGAGCTTCCCCCCAGCACGCTGTTGGCAGACAGATGCAGGGCTGGTTCCTCTTGTCCTTCTGCTCAGGGCACAAATGTCCCCAGGGAGGCCCTTTACACCCACCTAGGGGCTCCAGGCCCTCCCTCCTCCAGCACCCTGCTTCATTGCCCTGTAGCACCTGCTCTTCTTTTTCGCATGGATTTGTTCATGATTTTGTCCCTTCCACCTCCAGGGTGTGAGCTCCTGGAGGGCAGGGACCATGTAGGTGCTTTCAGCACTACCCTCAGGACTAACATGGGCCCTGCTCAGAGTGAGTGCTGGGGCCACAGTAGCTGAAAGAATCATGAGAGGATCTCAGAACCCTCCCACCTCTGAGCAGCTCCCATTGTGAACGTGGATGCCAGTAATCAAAGGTTGCTTTGGACAGGGGAACACCCAGAACGAGGCCTGGGCGTCCCTTCCCTGCTCCACTTGCTCCATTGAGCACGAGTGGACACAGAACACCTCTGGTGGTCAGCCCTAGCCTTGCAGCCCCAGGCAGGAAAGCAGAAAGCAAAACACACACATTTCTTTGTTTGGGGTCCTCAAGGTAGTGGTTCCCCCAGGGCCGAGGGTGCAAAGGATCAGGACCCGTGGGCTCCAGGAGAGATGTGAGGGACCTCAGAATCCTCTCTTGCTCCCCACTTTCCTTACACTGGCCCTGGCGTGTCCCGTTGACTCACAAGGCATCCTCATCCCAGCCAGGAAAATGACACCACCTCACTTCCAAAGGAGGACCCCGAGGCTCCAACAAGGATGACATTGTCCCTGGTCCCCGGACAAGTCGACCAGTGCTCTGCCATGTTCTGCACTGCCTGGGTCCCCAGTCCCCAAGCTCTCAGGCTGCCCTCTGCAAAGCAAGACCTCGAGGGAATGGAATGCATTTTACAACGACTCAGAGAACAGTGGGTCATGGATGGAGAATGAAGGTCAAGAGACTCTTCTACAAGCCTGTGAGACCCTTAGAGTCACCCCATCTATGCATCCCAATTTACAGAGGCCGAAGATCAGGCCTTCTCTCATGTAGCCCCTCCCCCCTAGGGGGGGGGTCATATCCTAGTTCCCGGTGCACAGAGTGGTGGACACAGGACGCCAGACCTGGTTCTCTGCAGGCTGCTCTAGGGATGGCCCGAACCCCTGCATCCCCCTGTGCACCTTGGGGACCCCCTGCCCACCAGTCTGGCATCTCTCCCCTTCATGCTATGGGCCTGGGCATGTGGCTAGGGGACCGGATGCCCCTGCCCTATGGCAGAGCTGCCTCCAACCTCTTTCTTCCTTCCTCCTGTCACCTCCCCAGTGTGCACTTCCCTTCTGACACAGGGCTGGGCAGTCAGAGTGTGTGTGTATGCTTGTGTGTGTGAGTGCGTCCACGTGGGGATGCATAGAGGAAAGGGCCCTACATGGGGGACGTTGGCAGGGGTCCCCCAGGATCTTAGGAGCTCTCATTCCCAAAGCAAACCCCTTGGAAGTGTTGAGGCTGGCCTAAGAGCTTGGAATGCTCTCTTCTCCTCTGGACTTTGCCCACCTCGTGGGCCCAGGGCCTGTCCCTGCTCCTCCTGGCCTCAGTTTCCCAACTATACTGTGAGGGTTGGACATGGAGCAACATCAGCCCCGATGAACATGGACATGACCCAGGATCTCTGCCCGCGTGAGTGTGGCAGGGATACCCTCATGGTCTCATAGGCCTCTCTCCTGTGGGGCAACCAGGCCTCCTGTCCACGGTCAGGCACACAGAGGGGCCCTGCAGACAGCACTTCTGGGTGACACAGCCCGCAGCACACACGTGTAACACAACGGTCCCCTGACATGGCTGCTTTCGTCTGTCCCCTCCCCAGCCAACTACTCGGTGACCCTCACATCCCCTACGTACCGGGAACACGCCACACAAGCCAGGTGGGCCACACGGTGCACAGTTGAGTAGGTTGGACATCTGGGGATGTGAGAGTCACTGAATATACACCGACCTCACTGTACTGGTCCACAGACTGCATCCCAGGGTCCAGCTCCATGCATGGCTGGTCCTGTGGACACGAAGACAGTGGTGGACACAGACCCTGGGCAGGGAGAAGGCCAGGCCACCCTTTTCCCTCCTCCTCTACACCCCATCCTGGCCACATGAGGTCCAGCCAATCCCTGCCTGCAGCCCTGGCGGGTGTAGGAGGAGCTGAAGGGAGCCCAGCTGGGCAACTATTGGAGGGAGTTACTGTTATTAGGAAGCCCCCTGGGTGCTGAGTTATTAAACCCCATTTTACAGATGACCAGTGGTCCCAGCGTTCAAGGTCACTCTGCTCTAAGTGACCAAGTCCAGACGTGAACAGGGGACTAGAAATCCTTACTTTTCACTACCATTGAGCCCAGCATTGACCATCGAGGCCTTGTCCTGCGTTGGGTCTCCTCCAGCCAGGCGACCTCCTGAGTCCAAGCACTTTGGGCACCTTCTTCTCCCTGCTTGAATCCCAACACACCCTCCTGAGGTTAGAGTCACTGACCCCATTTTTCATGGAGGAAACTGAGTCTCCGAGAAGACACCACATGAACTTGCCTGTCACAGGGCTGTGAGGTGACCCAGGTGTGGGTTTGACACCAGGTCAATCTGCCTCTAAAGGCTCTGCTAGCACAGGAGCCTGAGGAGGTGGCCTGTGAGCCCAGCACAGAGGTGAGTCCATCCTGGATGGGGGCTCGGGGGAGGGGCACTGCAGGCTAGGAGCTCTGAAGGGGGCAGGGGCTTGGCAGGGTCCTTGGGGAGGAAGGCTCTAGGGAGGGTGGGGTGCGGTGAGGGGTGCACTCTGGGGATGGTGTCTGGACCAGATCACCCAGGGCCGTGACGCAGGCAAGGAGTCGGGCCTCACTACAGGTTGCGTGGACTTGAACGAGCAGTCTCATCAGAGCCTCAGGCTGTTAGGACCTAGATTTGGAGGGAGCTTGGTGGGCAACTTATCCACCTCCACTCAAGCCCAGATCCCCAAGAACCAACAGGATGAGAAGGCTGCTTCCATTTCCTCCCATGTACAGTGGGCACTGTGGCGGTCGCCTACCTTCTGCCTGGGCTGGGGATGCTGCCTGGAGGGCCCAGAGAGGGCTTCTTGTCAAAGTAGCCATTCAGGACAGGTCTGTGCTCAGAGAGCTCTGAGTGATGGGACCAAGGGCATGTCCCACCAGTGGGCTAAAAAGACGCTCCTGTCCATGTCGCTGTTGTTTATTGCAGGTGGACAGGGATGATGCAGCATCACCCACTGGCTGGATGCAGAGGGCCAGCGAGGAGCTATGGTTGAAGAGCCTGAGACACAACGCTTGTGTGTGACCAAAGCTGCCATGGGTGTGGTGGAGGCTGAGGAGGAAGAGGTGCTGCTGGAGGCCAAGATGAAACCAGAGACCATCGGGGACCAGGTGGCGGTTGATTTCCATAACTGGGGGGGATGGCATGATCAGCAGAGTCTCTTGACCCGGCAGGACACCTTAGGCCGGCATCCAGCTCCTGGGCTTCTTGGCCCCTTTGTAGGTGTCGATGGGGAACAGTGGTCCCGGGCAAGAAGGGACTGGGAATGGGCTGTCAGGGAGAATGGGTAGGGCAGCCACCTTCTTTTCCTTGAAATCAGGGGACTCTGGGTCAATACTCATGTTGCTCTCCTCCACCTTGGAGCTGGAGGAACCAGCCAAGTGCTCGCTGAGCATTGGACAATGTCCCTGCCACTGATGTCCTGGCCCCACCTGAGGTGTCCCAGCACTTGGAGTGGGAGCTATCCCTGGTCCTGAAGCCTGTGTTGGGGCCTGGAGGCTTGGAGGCTGGATGGAAGGGCTGCATTTGCAGAGGTCACGCCCCCTGGGTGAGTGGGGACTCTGGGACACCTGAAGTCACAGATGCAAGTGACCCACACCTGGGAAGGTGTGAGGGAGGTGCACAGAGGGCAGTGCCTCAGTGGCAGGCAGGGCTTCATGCCCATGGGCAGCACTCCTTGACAAAGGTCAGCTAGTCCTTTGGACCCTAGAGGGCAGAAGGCACCTAAGGCTGCCAGTGGTCCACGGGAGGCCAGGACAGCCTGCTGACTGGCAGGCATCAGGCCTGCAGCAGGAGAGGTTCAGGGTGAAACTGCTCCTGGGTAGCCTGGGCCAGCAGGTTGGACAGAAAAGATGGCCACTTGGTTTTTGTCACTCTAGTCTGTACGTGATCGTCTCTCCAGCTAGCCAGACCCTGGGGAGGGTGGCCTGTGGCTGAACAGCACTAGGGACTGAGGAGAAGGTGCCCTTGGCAATATCGAGTCCCTCTTCTTCATGTGAAGCAGGGTTGAGCTGGCTCCATGCCTGACCTCACCCCCTTGGTGACAGTGGGCTTCTTCAGGTCAAAGTCATACTAGGCATCAGGTTCATGGCACTGAACACATTGGCATCCTCAGGGGTCTTCAACATGGAGGGGAGGGGCCAAAGGAGTGTTGGCTGTGCTCAGGACAGCCATACCAGGGACAGGGAAATGCACAGAGAGAGGAAGCAGATCAGTGCTTGTCAGGGGGTGGGAGAGTGGATATGGGGGCATGGCTGCTTCATGGGTACAGGGGTTCTGGTGGGGTGATGCAATGATCTGGAACTAGATAATGGTGACTGTACACAGCATAGAGGATGTAGTTAATGGCCGGCCCTGAATTGTACAACTTTAAGTGATGAAAACACTAAACTTTATTGAATCTAAATTGGAACACACAAAACATAAGAAATCATAAAACATAGAAAAGGGAAAAGACATCCTGCCCTCACAGGCAAGGTGAAGGACAGCTCTGGGGTGGAGCTGGAGCCGGCCGGGCCTTAGTTGCTGACGAAGAGGGTGGTGCTGCAGCTGCCGTAGTGCTGGAGCCACTGCTGTGGCTGATGCTGGAGATCCCACCAGCTCTGGCTATGCAACTGGCCCAGGAGCTGGACCTGATCTGGGGCTGGAGCTGGGTCTGTCTCAGGTGATGGTGCTAGACCTGCCTCTAGAATTGGCTCCAGTGCTGAGACCGACTCTAGCTCTGCATTGTTGACAGATTTGGTGCAGGAGCCAGTGATGGAAATGGCTGCTGCTCTGGAGCTGGTCAAGTGTGGGAGCTGGAGGGAGCTCTCCTTCTGGAGCTGGCCGCAACTGAGCTCTAGAGCTGGTGCCAGAGCTGTCACTAGTCCACAGCTGGAGCAGGATCTGGTGCTATGTGGCTCTAACTTTGTAGGTCGAGGTAACTCTGGCTCTGCTGCTGGTGACCGAGCCTTCTCTAGCTCCACAGCTGGTAAACAGCATGTCGTGACCTTTGGATGGGGTCAGTGACATCACCAACCAATCACGAGCTGTCCATCAGATGGTGGGAGCACTCCAGCAAATAACATATATTACATTAGTGTTATTTCATCTCCGTTCTAGTTACATATTTATTTTAAATATACTTAGAAGGAGAATAGGATAATAGAAACCATTTATTCTTTGCTCAGATTTAACAGAGCACACCTTATTAATGTCGTTTTTTAAGAAATATTACATACACAGTGGAAGGCACCATTCTTCTTCCTCTCTCTTTCCTCCCCAAAGGTAACTACTGTCTTGAAGTTAATATATGTATTCTATACACATTTTCTTTTGAAAAAAGACAGTTGTCCCCAATTTGCTGAGATTTTTTTATGTGTCTATCAAAGATATGTTTCTGAGCAGATGCTGTTAAAAACTTTGTCCTTTCAAAATAAAGATGACAAGTCAACCATTAGTTGAGAAAGTACCTGCTTTTTAGACATCATTTTTTAAAGAGAGGTTTGAAAATATCTCCATCATGTTACCGTTGATCCTCCCTATTTGGAAGAGTTACAGTCTATCAATTTTTAGCAAACACTGCATGAGCCAGACTGAACCAGTGCTCCTAGAGGAAGGACAAGGTTAGATTCCTGCAGCCTTTGGTCGTGACATATTTGGGAACCTATCAACACATAGCCTTGTTTTATGTTTGTCTCTTTTGAAAAGATCTTATTTAGTATACACTGTAGACACATTATTTGAACTCCCAGCCAATATCACTATCCATAACCCATGCCTGAAGGAATCTTATCTAACACAAGTGTTTTCTACATATGGCCCATCACAGGCTTCTTGTGCTTAGGAACACTACACAACACTTCAGCACTATGCGGATCATTACAAAGAGGAAAAACAGCAGCAAGAAGCAAAAAAGGTGAAAAATGTACCATTTATAATTTTATTTATTTATTTTTTCCCCCAAAGCCCCAGTAGATAGTTGTATGTCATAGCTGCACATCCTTCTAGTTGCTGTATGTGGGACGCGGCCTCAGCATGGCCAGAGAAGTGGTGCATTGGTGCGCGGCGGGATCCGAACCCGGGCCGCCAGCAGCGGAACGCGCGCACTTAACCGCTAAGCCACGGGCCCAGCCCCCGTACCATTTAATAGACCAGGAAAAGGACACTTGTTGACCTGAGAGCTGAAACAAGAGTGTCACCTTGTTCTACCTCAGCCGGGAATGTGCGCCTCAGGCAACTCCAACTTTCTGCCACTCTGCACCCATCCAGGAATTACTAGGAAAAACACAGTGTGTGTTGGGTTTGGATTCACCTGTAAATTTTAGTGACTAGGTGAATTCACGAATATCAAATTACTGAATAAGGAGGATTGACTCTGTTCTGTTGCCAAAAACAATGAGTGTATGAAACTCATACTTCAGAACTTAAACATGGAAAGCTTTCTAATCTGCTTTAAAATCTAC
The DNA here is from genome assembly GCF_020826845.1 of Diceros bicornis minor. NCBI lineage: Eukaryota > Metazoa > Chordata > Mammalia > Perissodactyla > Rhinocerotidae > Diceros > Diceros bicornis. The sequence continues at coordinate 48,491 of NW_026691315.1, forward strand.
ATGAAGAGTTTCATTGTTTTGAGCCATTTGTTAAAAATGTCAAAAACATCTTCTGATTGGTTTAAAAGAACAACTGATTGACCTCAGGAATGGCTGTGTGTACTCACCATCTCTGATTTCTCTCATTCTCTCTTGAACCCATTCCAATGAACCCCCATCACTCCACTACAACTCTTTTTGCCAAGGTCACAAGTGACCACCACATTGCTAAATCCTACAGTCATTTGTCAGTCTGTGATTTACTTGATCTACCAGCACTTGACATAACTATTCACTATGTATGTTAATAAAGTCTGGTAATAGCCAATAAACGATTTTGAGACAATCAGATATTCATTTGACAAAACATTAATAAATATTCTATTTGGTCTCATACCACTCCTTAAAAATCAACTCCAAATTTGAATATAATAAACAATAAAAATGTAATGAATATTAAAAGTATTAGATTGTTTTAAAAAGATTATAGAACATCTTTATATCTTGGATAATAGACAGTCTTGCTAAACGAGACTCAGAAAGCAGAACTCTAGTCGATAAGATTCATAAAACTAACTACAGCAAAATACAACTTTGTAAGACCAAAGGCACCGTAAATTAAGTAAAAAAACAGAAGAAAACACTCCAACATGTAATCAAGGGTTTCTCTGCAGACTATATGAAGAACTCCTGTAAACTAATGAGAGATAAACCATCCAGTGGAAGTGTGGCAAAGGATACGAATAGCCAAACAATTCTCAGTGGAGGAAATATGAAATTCCAGTAACCAAGAAGTGTTCAACCTTCCCAGAGATGACAGAAATACAAAATAAATCAACAAAGAGACATGCCTTAGATATCAGATTGACAAACATTTACAAAGTTTGTTTCAGGTGTTGGTTACATGGAAAAATGAATCCACTCATACAGTACTGAAGCACAACTTTTGGAGAACAAATTGAAAATACCTGTTGAGTTTTTCAAATGAGCATTTTCTATGACTCAGCAGTTCGTTTATTAGTATCTGCCCAGGAGATACCTTCACACAGATGCAAAAAGAAACATGTATAAGAATATTATTCATAATATTGTAATAGCAAAAAATGGGGACAACCCAAATGTGCACCAAAAGAAGAATGGTTCAACAAGACGTAGTTTGTTCATAGTAACGTGTCAGAGTGACAAAGAATGGAGTAGATCCAAGCAAATTGTTACAGAATTATCTCCCATATAGTTTTGGGTGAAAAGAGGAGGCTGCAGAATGAGGTGCATATTATACCATTTTCTTTAAACACACAAAACAAAAAGAAAAGAATATTTTTTCTACAGCAACAGATATATGTGGGGCTGTGGTTAAAGGAGCCTTTAGCTTGATCCATATATAACTATAGTGTTTTACAAAGGTACTGCTTCATATATTATTTGTATAATGAAAAATTAAAATACATAAGACTAATTAAGTTCATTCTTTCCTACTAGAGAATTTCAGCTACCCCAAAGTAACTAAGAAATCAGAACAACCACAGGAAAATGTCAGCATAGGTGGGGGACAACTGAGCTTGGCTAACATGAGCAGACATTTTTCACACATTAGGGGAGCAGATATTTTGCTGTAGGACCATCTTTGCCATGCAAACCTTGGGACAAAAGTGCAAGTATTTGCCAGGATACAGCCAAGATATAAAACCAACAAGATCTTGAAAATAAAATGGAAAAGCCCAGTTGTCACTCTAAATCTACCTCTTCATTAGCCAAAACCAGCTTTGAAGCTGTTTTAGCCTGTTTCTCCACGAACAAGAGCCACAAAATTGACGGGCCAGCATCACCACCTCGTGGCTCTGCTTCCCATCGCAGGGTTCATCACCATACCCTTTGGCCCCCAAATCTCAAACCAAGAGTTCTGTCTTTTGGATATCCCTTCAAAGTTAAATGTTTTAGAAATACAAGAGACTCAAGTAGGGTTATGGATTTTTTAATTCTGACAAGGCAAGATTTTTTAAGAGACTACTATCTATCATCATTGCCAGTTTGTAAAAGAACAGCTATTTAAAACCAAGAAATCAGAAAGGCCATAAACTCGTATCAGAAGACAGTCCTGCTTATCAAAGAACAGTTGAAAGTGCTATACACATTTCATAAATACGTAAATATCCCATAACTATATTAATAATTGTGATCATTAGTTAGGCTGTTAAATAGGTCAACTTCACCAGGCCATGAGGTGCCCAGATCTCTGGCTAAACGTTATTTCTGAGGGTGTCTGTAAAAGTGTTTCTGGAAGAGATTAGCAGTTGAATTGGTGGGCTGAGTAAAGCAGATTGCCCTCCCTGTTGTGTGTGGGCCTCATCCAACCTACTGAGGGCCTGAACAGAACAAAAATGCCGAGGAACGTTGAATTATCTGTCTCTCTCTCTCTCTCTCTCTCTCTCTCTGCCTGAAGGTTTGAGCTGGGACATCAGTCTTCTCCCGCCCTTGAACTGGAACTTATACCATTGTTGTTCCTGATTCTCAGGCCTGTGGACTCAGACTGGAAGTACACCTCCAGCCTTCCTGAGTCTCCAGCTTGCAGACGGAAGGTCATGGCACTCTTATGTCTCCTAGTTGTTCTGTTTCTCTGGAGAACGCTGATTAACACAACCATATTTACATACTTCTCCTTTATCAATGTGTGTCTCAGCTTTATCAATAAAGGCAGAGCTGGAGACAAGGTCTTGTACATAGATACTTAATTTGGGAGGTACCAGGAGTGAGAGAGCAGGGAGAGGTCATGAGTAATACTGTCCTTCTCATGGAGAGGCAGCCTTCCTTTGATCCTCATTGATCAGACTGGCCAGACGGCTCTGTCGGGTTCCAGGCACCCCCAGGAAACCAGTGCTTGTCTGTCCTCACTCCTTCTTGTACATGGCCTGAAAATTGGCTCAGAGAACTTATGCAATTCACCAGAGATGTACTCAAGTCGGCCTGGCAGAAGAGGCATTGAAAAACAGGCTGACACATGTTCTGGTTCCTTTTACATCAGATTTTATTCTTCCCTTTACTCACTTATTCTTTCAATAAAAAATGTATCAATATCTACCATGTCTTAATAATGATAGCAACATTTATTGAGCGCTTACTATATGCCTGGTACTGTTACTGCTTTATAGGTATTATTTCATTTAATCCTCACAACAGTGTTATGAGGTAAGTGCTTTTAGTATCCCCCATTTTACAGATAAAGAACAAAACACAGAGAAGTTAAATAATGTGCTTGAGGCCACACAGTCAAGAAATGGTGACGCTCAAATATGACTCGGGAGTTTGGGCTCCTTCCTAACTGCCAGATGTCAACTGTGTTTCAGCTGCTCTGCCTCCAGGTTTCAGGCTCATGATGGGGCATAGAGAGAAAGAGAGAAAGGTGGGTGCCATCCCAACCCAACACAGTAAGTCGGATGGAAGTGGGCACCCAGGTGCCATCGGAGCATGGAGGGGTACTCTCACCCCAGAAGTTGGGGCCACTGAGCTGACTCTTGAAGGACAGAAAGTGGAGAAGGGGCGATGTAAGTTGGGGAGGAGTCCAGGCAGCAGAAATAACAGAAGAATACCACTGGGAACACCACAGAAGTGCAATGGTTTCAAATTTCAGTGCACACGCTCAGATGGCAAACCATGCCATTGCCTTTTTTCTTTGGGACCTTAAAGTCTATTAGGATCCCCCATTCTCTAGGTGTCAGAAATAATCTCCTTCAATTCAGAGGCTGAGTCCACCCTGGCCCTGGGACTGTGTCCTCAACTGGGGGCTTCTGTGGGGCCATGGTATGTATCTGCATGGAAGACAAAGGTGGAGAAACCATCGTTACTCATCATCAGTCCACATGTTTCTGCTGACACTGCCCACAAGAGGTCCTTGACACAGAATACCGACTTGCTTAGTAAGCCTGTCTTATCTCCTGCTTCCTTGACCTTCTGGCCTCCTTCAGTGATGGCTCTCTGCTCTCCTTCACTGACAAGCTTCTCCAAAGACTCTCATCACCATGTCTCCACTTCTTCCCCTCCCAGTCTTCATTCACTATTCAACACACAGTGATGTGTATTCTGTTCCTACAACACACCCAAAATGTTCTGCTAAGATCGCCACTGGGCTCCACGTTGCTAAATCCAATAGATGCTCTTCTCTTCATCTTAGCTGATTTCCTGGCTATATTCAACTTTCATGACCCAACACTTTCTTACTTTTCTTTCTACAACGTTGACCACCTCCAAAAGTCATCCCTGATTTTTCTCTCATCTCCTTGATTTTACCTCTCCCCAAACATTTAATCTATCAAGTTCTATCAATTGTATTGTCAAAAATTACACATCAAGTCTATCAACTTCTCTGCAGTTCCGCTGCTAACACAGTGGCATATGCTCCAATTCTCTCTCCCCTGGATGAGTGAAACAGTCTCTTCACTCATCTCTCTGCTTCCACACTTGCCTCCAACAATCCAGTCTCTGCACAGTAGACGTGGCATCCTCAGTTCTGTGCAACATCTCATCATGTCTGGCCCCAGGAAAATTCAGTTCTGTTTTTCTTATGAAAATCTTTGGTTTTGTAAAATATCCTTGATGTTTTCTGGCATATAGTTTTATTTATCTTCATTTTTACTGTCAAAAGACACATATAATCACACACACACAGAAACTCTCATTAAGGGCCTATTACTTGTAAATCATTAGCTTGATATAGTGAGACATAAAAAGTAACCTCATTCTTTTAAAAAGTAACTTGATAACAGGGACTCTGGCTTAAGGAGCTCATGAATTGTTTGGAGAAAATATAAAACAATGAAAATGTAAGCAAAGAGAAAGGTGTAAACAACAGTCCACCATAAAATATCATCACAAGATGGCACAAGATTAGTTGCCAAATTAAATATGAACAAATTATTTGCTACAGAAATTCACAGGAAGGAAAATACTGGAAGCTGGACTGGAAAGAAAAAACTTCAGGGAAGACAGAAAATAAATTTGAATTGGCCCCTGAAGAATGAGTAGGATTTATAAAAGCACAAAGAATTAAAAAGTCATAAAAGCTCAAGTAAACTAGTTTTGCTAAAGAAGAAAGTATGGTTTACTGAGTCATCAGAAAGAAGGCTCACAACAGAATGAGGTCAGCTCAGCGAGGACCATGAATGCCAGGGTGAGAAGTCTGACTGATTTTATAGGCAATGAGAGCCACATAAGCATTCGATGTAGAGCTTCCCATGATCAATGTGGTACTTTAGGAAGATTATTCTGGCATGGTGTGAGACTGAAGGATGAGAGGAAGCTGTCACTAATCCACTTAGCCTCCCTATAGGGAGCTCTCATTTTTTTTTACATAATCTTTGTGAACAGTTATCCTCCAACAACAGTTTCTGGATGAGCATCTCCAGGATGGTCATGGCTGCACGTATCTTGTTTAATTGGAAGAGACCACAGATAACTAAATCACAGGCTGACACTTTTATGATGAGACTGAAGAAGACAAGTCTTTACTCAGCCTGTGTCCACTGGGAAAGCAGGAGGTGCCCTCCACTCTGCTCCCTCCTCCCTTACATCCAGACAAAACACCAGCATCTCCAGGCCACCTCCCTTTGTTCCTGTCAGGTTCATCTGATGCTGTTCCTTACGTTCTCCTTATATCTGACATCACTGGTCATGTTATTAGGTCCTAAGACTTTGGGACTTCAGCTCCTTTGGCCTTGCCTTTCTTTGGCTATGACAACAATGGTCATCACTTTACAGCTGAGACAAAGATCAATTATTTGCATCTTGGTCTCTCCTCTTTACCTTTTAGGGCTTCATCCTCTGGGGCAGATGCTACAGAAAGAAGAATGCTGAAATGCTTTTGCTATGTGATGACAATAAGTTATTTCTACTCTTCAAAGCCCTGTAGATCTATGGGCAGGTCTGTGCATTCCGTAGAACAATATCTTGAGAATGAAGCTCAAATTGCACTCAGTGCCATTCTGTGCCAGGCATAAAATATACCCGCCAGCAGAAAACTAGGGGATTGCAACTCCAACACTTCAGTCTCAGACTTACCTTTAGTTTATTAAACACTTTAAAGGATATAACAGTTAATGATGTATCTTCCTGCTCAAATATTATCAATATCTCCTAATATTTCCAAATAAAATCCTTTGAGAGGAAAGAAACTAATACTTTGGGGGATGTCTTAGGTACCAGGCCCTCTCCTAAGCAGTTTTCATACATTATTTATTTCATCTTCTAAACAACACTTTTAGGTGGGTACTATCCCCATTTTACTGATGAGGAAACTAATGTTGAAGAAGGTTAAGTAACTTGGCCAAGGTAACACAGAATGTAAGGAGTGGATTCAACTTAGCCCCATCTTCACTGTACCACCTGGTCCACTCTGCCTTCACATGGCATTCAGGGTCCGAAAAGTGTGGCCCCAAACTGCCTCTCCAATCTAGTACACATTTTCCCATCTTTTATTTTGTTATATATAAATCACAGTTGTTTGTCCAATCTAATTTCATGATTTCAAAAACATAACATCATAGAAAACCAACCAGCAGCAGTTGCTAAGCTGAAATACACATACTTTACAACCTAGCAATTCTACTCCTAGGTAAATACCAAGAGAAACATGCACGTATGTTCATCAAAGACAGGTACAGTACTCAGAGCAGCACTACTCACACGAGTCAAAAACAAAAACATGGGCATAACCCAAATATCTATCTACAACAGAAGGGACAAATATTTCTACAAGGAAAATATAAATTACAATGAGAACAAACTATAGCCATACACACGTATGAATCTCACAAACATAATGCTGTGTGAAAGAAGCCGGGCACGAAAAAGTATATGCTCTATGATTCCATTTATATGAAGTTCAGAAACAGGCAAAACTTAGCTGACCCACTGGAAGCTGGGACAGAGGTCATCTGTCCCCAGGTGGAGGGGAGCAGATATGACTGAAGAGAGATGACGCCTCAGCACAAATCAAGGTGGTGGCACCAACTATATTAGAATCATCGTAATCTTCACAGGCATGACCTCACGCTGGGAAAAAAAAAAAAAAACAGTTTTACTAAAGAACATTCTTTTTTTTTGTGAGGAAGATCAGCCCTGGGCTAACATCCGTGCCCATCTTCCTCTACTTTATATGGGATGCTGCCACAGCATGGCTCGACAAGCAGTGCATCGGTGCGTGTCAGGATCCAAACTGGTGAACCCCGGGCCGCCGCAACGGAGCGCACGCACTTAACCGCTTGCGCCCGGGGCCGGCCCCTAAAGAACGTTCTTGATGGAACAGTAACTATTATTTATTTTTTAATTTTATTTATTTATTTATTTTTCCCCCAAAGCCCCAGTAGATAGTTGTATGTCATAGTTGCACATCCTTCTAGTTGCTGTATGTGGGACACGGCCTCAGCATGGCTGGAGAAGCGGTGCCTCAGTGCGCGCCCGGGATCCGAACCCGGGCTGCCAGCAGCGGAGCACGCGCACTTAACCGCTATGCCACGGGGCCGGCCCGTATGTTATTAACTTTATTAAATCTTGACCTTGAATATACCTCTTTTTAGTATTTTGATATAGTACGTAGTATGTGATGAAATGGGAAGTAGGCGGGAAGCACTTCTGTTACGCACTGAAGGACAATGGCTGTCTTGAGGAGAAGCACTTGTGTGACAATCTGAGCTGACCTAGCCACTCTTGATAGAACGTCATTTTTACTTAAAAGAATGACTGACAAACTGAGGTTATTCAGTTTTGGGTATTTGGCACACATTTTCTCAAAAATTACCTCCAAGAGCCTATCACTTCAAGGAAAACAACTGACGGTATTTGTTGACAATGACAAAATTCAAGCTCTCAGCCAAAATTATGGAAAACTTACACTTGATACAAAGAGCTTGACAGCTTTCCACTATGTAAGACTTTTCTGATAGGTCGGGGGTAGTGTTAAGCACTGTATGGTATTTTGTTTTGTTTTGTTTTGTTTTCGTATAATGAAACGTGTCAACACTTGGAAGATCTGCAGAACTCAATGAGCAGAGGTCTAGAATAGTAAATCCTTAGAGACGGAACAGTGGTTGCTTGGGGCCAGGTCAAGTGATGGAGCAGGAATGGGGAGAGATGCTAATGTGCTCGGGGTTTCATTTTGCGGTGTTGAAAATGTTCTAAAATTAGACTGTAGTGATGGTTGTAAAACTGTAAATATACTAAAAACTACTGCACTGTGTACTCTAAGTGGGTGAATCGTATGGTATGTGACATATATCTCAAAAAAGTTATAAAATAAAAACTCTACCACCGTAATAATATTGTAACATCTGGAGTTTATTTAAAAAAAAAAAAAACAGGTTGTCAACACAAAGGCCACAGTTTGCTGACCCCTGTTTTATTGTACAATGTACCATCATCTTTGAGTTTATCATTCTAGAACATCTCTGGTGTCCAGTATTTCAAAGTCCATCTTTAATCTACTATTTTTTTATTCTCCCAACATGCCCTCCTTTTATCTGTGCATCAAAAAAATGTTCTTTAAAGTGAGAATTGCCTCTATTAGTAAAACGAGCTTACTTCTAACCAACACTCCACAATCAACACACACAACAACAACAATAAAAGATATCAGCTGAGGCTACAATCATCTGAAGACTTGATTGAGGCTGAAGGATCTGCTTCTAAAATCACTCATGTGGCTGCTGGCACGAGGCCTCGGTTCTTCACCTCAAGGATTTCTCCATCTGTTGCCTGAGTTTCCTCATGACATGTCAGCTGACTTCCTCCTGAGCAAGAAATCCAAGAGAGAGCAAGGAAGACACCTCAGTGCCTTTTCTGACCCAGTTTCTGAAGTGTACAACATCACTTTCACTTTCTTCTATTTGTTAGGAGTGAGTAGTCAAGTTTTGCCCACACTCAAGGAGAGGGGAATTAGGCTCCACCCTTTGAAGGGAATAATATCAAAGAATTTGTGGACATATCTTAAAACCACCATAGCCACCTTGGCAGTATACAAACAGGCTCTCATCTCCTCTGTGGGAAGGCAGAGAAACTGGGGACCAGGCCCAAGACTTAATGGTCAGAACAGCCAAACTCCAAAGATGGATAAATTCCCAACAAAGGTAGGTCTGCTGTACCAAGGTCAGGGCCCGGTTGGGAAAATATGGATGGAGTTATCTAGATTGATGTCCCTGAAGATCCTGAATCCCCAGATTCCCCTGAACCATCTGAGCCTCCAGAGGCAGCCCACTCCTTTCCATTATGCACTAACCTCCTGTCTCCCACTTGCTTGGAGATGATGCAGAGGCTGCTTCCCCACAAGACAATGTTCACCCACCCACCTCCATCTCAGTGGGGTGTGGATATTCAGGATCTGCCCTTCCTGGCCACCAGGACTTTAATCCCTACAACTGTGATTTAATCTCAAAATTAGGATTGAGTCACAACATAAGCCAGCTGCTGACACATTGAGGCTCACAAGGGAGCAAAGGGACTGTGCCCCAAGGAGCTACAAAACCTACCCAGCATGGACCAGCATAAGTCAGGAGAGCGTGTGTGAGACTGGAGTCTAGGGTGCTTGATCAAGAGGACTGGAAGATAAGTTGAATAAGGGAGAGTTTATCCATTTGCAAGCTCTTTCCTAGGATCCAGGATTCAACATTACTCATCAAGAAAATGAATAGGCAAGCTACAGATTGGGGAAAATATTCTCAACACATGTATCTGACAAAAGAATTGTGTCAAGAATATATAAAGAACTTCTACAACTCAATAATAAACAGACAATCCAACTTTTTTAAAAGGACAAAAAACTTGAGTAGACAGTGAACAAAGAAGAAATGGCCAGTGAACACATGAAAAAGTTCTCAACATCATAAGTCATCAGTAAAATGCAAATTAACCCCATGAGATACTTCCACACACCCATTAGGATGGTTAAAATGAAAAAGACTGACAATACCAAGTGTTGGTGAAGATGAGAAACAACTGGAACTCTCATATTTTGGTGTGTAAAATGGTACAATCACTTTAAAAAAGTGTTAGTCAGTTTCTTAACTGAAACCCAGCAATTCCACTCCTAGGTATACATCCAAGAGCAACAAAAATTTACGTCCACAAAGCCTTGTACAAGAATGCTTGCAGGAGTTTCATTCACAATAGTACCAAAATTGAAAACAGCTCAGGCGTCCATCAATAGAAGAGATAAACTGTGGTATGGTCATATAACAGAAAACTACTTTGCAATGAAATGGATTGAATTATTAATACACACAACAATATAGATTAATCTCAGCAGTATTACGCTGAATGAGGAAAGCCCGACACAGACTAGTACATGCTGCCATTAGTACATACTTCCATTCAGAAATTCTAGCAGACAAAAGTAATCTATAGGGATAGAAATCAGAGTAATGGTTGCTTTTGGAGGAGGAACTGACTGGGAAGGGGCACAGGGGAACTCTCTGGGGCTGATGGACATGCTCTATATTTTGATAGGACTGTGAGTTACAAGGGTATATGCATTTGCCAAAATTGATTGAATTGTACACTTAAGATCCATGCATTTCACTATATGCAAATTATACTCTGATTAGGATAAGGAATAAAACTCATCATTTTTCCTTCCAAACCTCTTCCTCTTACCATTTATCTTAGTTAACACATCACCACCTATTTAGTATTCTTCAAGCCCAATTCATCCTAGACTTCTCTCTCCCTCTTCCTGCCACTGTCTCTCCCTCTATCACCAAACACTTTGGAATCCTTCTCCTAGAGAACTCTCAAATCTGTCACCTCATTTCCATTACTAATGACCCGGGCTTAGTTCACACCCCTGGACTAATGAAATAGACTTATAGCTGGACTTACCCTTTCCTAATTGACTCCTTACAATGCCAATAAAGTGATCTTCCTAAAATTCCTAATTTATTATGTCATTCCCTCACTAAAATCTTCTTCAATAGATTTACACTACCTGTGAAAGACTATCTAAATTCCTGGCAGAACAACATGGCAACAGTTACCTAGTCTAGTCTGTGAGCATGCCCAACAGATTTCATGTCCGAAGTAGTCTGGTCCCCAAGTAGAGGCCTGGCAGTCTCATCTTCTGTCTGATGAACTATGCATTTATGTGTCACGTTCAAGCATATAGCCTAGATTTCATAATCATCTCAGTTGAGTGACAAATTCTCATCCTCCTCCTTTAATGCCTCAGTGAAAGGAGTCCAACTCCAGCCACCAAGACTCAAACCCTGGAGGCACCAGTTCTCCCCACCCCTCATCAGCCACACCAGATGAGACAAAAAAGTCCTTCCAATTTAGCCTCAACAGCATCCATCGAGCTGACTGCCTGCCTTGTTCTAACGTCAGGACTGCAGCACCCCTCTGTAATTACGGCCGTTGCCTCTCAACCGGTTTTCTCCACTTTAAATGCAACTTAGAGGACTTACGCCCGACACATTAACATCTTGCATGGTTCAGATTTCAACATCCCAGAGATTCCCACTTTCCCTGGGTAGCACTATAACCGTTGCTTTCCTTGGAGTTTTGTATTACAAATTTCAAAAAGATTAGCTTAAAAATGAGGACTCCCAGTGATCAAATCAACTCTCCATTTTTATGACTCACTTTATCTCAAAGTTAACGTCAGAGGCTGGTCTAACATCCCAGCAAAGGCTTACTTTCATGTCATTGAAAATGTCTCAGCAAAAATTGAACTGCCTTTGTTGGGGCTGCTGTTTATAAAAGAAATGTCCACAGCATGGCAGGTGAGAAGATATTACCTCTGAGATGCCTTCTAACACAGATGTTTTTCTAATATTCAAGGTGGTAGATTAAAGATGGCCATAAATTGACACTCCTCCTATTAGAGGTGGGGTCTATGTCACCTCCTTTTAAATTTGGGCAGGTTCTATAACTGCTTTGACCAACAGAATACTTCAAGCGTGATGCTGTGCCAGCTTCTAGGCCCAGCACTTACGAGACAAGCAGCTTCCATTTCTTGTGTCTTGAAACAGTTGCTCTTGGAGCCCTCAGCCGCCATGTAAAAATTCCAACTGTCCTAAGGCCGCCGTGCTGGAGACACACATAGGGAGGTCCTGAGACCACACGATAGAGAGAGATGCCCAGCCTGCCCCAGCTGAGGTCTCAGACATCACGGAGCATAAATGAATCTTCCTCACTGTCTTCTGTCTGAATTCCTGTCCTACAAAACTGCAAGGAATATTTATTTATCCAATGAATATTTACTGGATATCTACTATGTGTCAGGTTCCACTCTGCATGCTAGAGTTACACTGGTGAACAAAACTAACAGCTCCTGTCCTCTGGGAGCTGACAATGAATGATAAATATAAAAAGAGAAAAGCCAATAAGCCCCAGTTGGGCTCAAGAATTAACAAATGGTCTCAGTGCACAAGGTACACATGTACGCAGTGGTGGCAGGAGGGCAGCCCCACGCCTACTGGGACCTAGGCATGGATCCCAGCACTGGCAGCCATAACTCAATTCCTATGGGGTAAAGGAGTCTTGCTCTCTGCAAGACAATAGTCTCAAGCCAAACTTGAGGCTCGAGGCCCTTCTTCTTAAAAAGAAGCTGAAAAAGACAGCTGCCAACTGGGGCTAGGTGCCCTGACTTCACAGGAAGCCGTGGGCTTGGGGAGGCGAAGAACACAGAATCCGAACTAAACTGGGTCTGAGATTCCCAAATATGATCACAGAACAGAGCATCAAAATATCATAAGATCTGGTTCTGGGCTGGAGGCGGAGGACAACACGTGATGGCAACTATCAAACCATAAAACTGCTAGACAGGAGGGAAAGAGACAACTCATCCATAAAACTGTGCACCTGTTCCTGATAACATGTGAAACACACCCCACTGAAATGAAACACAGACAGAACCTCTCAAGTCCACCTAAAAGGCTTTGCCTACACAGAAGAAAAGCTGTAGTACTATTTTGTAAGCAAAATTTGTGTTTTGGTGTGTCATCTATAGAGAGTTTTTATTCTTGTTCCTATAGTGTTTGATATTGCTATGGTGGGGAAATAAAACTCAGCAGCCTGCCGAGCATCAAGAGAGTCTGACAGTCACGGCCACTTGTGAGTCTACTTAGCTGGCTGGCAGCCACCGTGCAGCCCTGGAGAGGACCGTGGGCCAGCTCGCAGTGAAGACGGGTCTCCTCTTTAAGGGAGCCACTGTAACTCTAAGGAATGGACAAAAGCTACTATAAAACTGCAAGTATTCTCACACACAGATTTGACTACCTTAAGACAAAAATGAAATAGATGAGTGTTTTCAATAGTAAGTAAGTTTTTCATAACGTGATCGCAAGTAAAATAATTTCCTAACATACGTCTTTTAAATTCAGGTATGAATGGAACACATCAGGTGACCCTGGGTGACTTTTGCCTCATCTATTAGTGACGCAAATTAGTATCCAGGATCCAGCCATTTTATTCTTTATGAAAAATAAAGCAATTGAAGTAAATAAATGTCTAACCACAGTTTGACAAGAACGTAGCCTGGAGGCAATATTGAACAGGCAAGAAGCGCAGAGTTCTGAAGCCGGAATGTTGAGTTTCCGACCTTGACTCTGCCCGTAATAGGTGTGAAATCTTTGGGAGGCGACTTTGCTTCTCTGTGCCTGTTCCCTCATGTGCTCACACACTATATTGGCATTCATATAGTATATTTTACAGGGGTCTTCAGAAATGAAACTGAGTAGTAGAGCAATACTTTGATAAGAATGTATTTTATTTTGTTTTGCTTCAAGAAAAAATACAAGAACATACCTTTACTGTGGCAATCTAATGGAGGTGCCCCTAAGAAGTCATTTCTAGATGGGACTGGGGACTTTGTTTTAACTTTAAAATAGGTAATCTTTCACAAGCTCGGGAAGCAACAACTGTATTTAAACGGAAAACTCTCCACCCGGGAAGAAGCAAACCACCCAGGGGCTGCATTGGTTTTGCAAGTGCCCCCTGACGCCGGCGCAAGGATGCAGGAAGCACCTCCTGCGTCGTTGTCCCACTCCCGACAGGACTTGGGGGCTCGGTCCTAAGTGAGCGGAGGGACCCCGTCCCACTCTGCACCAGCAACGCCTCGCTTTCCCTTCCTGCAAACAAGCCGGTGCAAATAACCTGGGGCCCCTGCGACCGCCTCGCTGCACTCACCTGCCGCTGCACAGCAGCTCGCAGCCCGGCCGCTTCGCCTCCCCCGGGCGGCCCCGACCAGGAGGCGGGGATAGGGGCGTGGCTTAGGGAGGGGCGGGGCTAGGGGCCGGGGCTCTTCCCCCGCCCACCTCACTGCGCCTGCGCCCAAGGGTGCGTGCGGGGCAGGGTGGGAGGTGGTGCCCCCGTGGTGGTCGGTGCTGATGTGGGTCCACCGGGTGTTTGCTGCCCCTCCTGTTCCGATCCTCTGAGCTTTCCAGCCGTCACGGCGCCCAACTCTGGTCACTCCTGCCGCCCCTCCGCCCGCCTGCGTCAGGTGCCAGCAACCAGCCGGAGTCTCCCCCGCGAGGTCAGACTACCTCCCCCTGCTCCTTTGGAGAACGTCGTGACGCCTCCTCGCCTGTGTCCCTGGCGCCTGGCTGGTTAGGTGTATCGTGTCGTTTAATCACCTCTGCAGCTGAGACAGTGAAACCAAGAAGTGAAGGAACTTGCTTCAAGTCACAGACCCAAAATGCGCTCCAGCTTGAAGTTGATTGCAGGCTGCCTGCCGCCGCCCTTCCACCTCGCGTGGCGCGCCCAAGTTGAGTGCCTAGCCAAGTGCCATGGGCTTTACCTGAGTTTTCGCTGTTTCTTAAGCCCTGCAACGGCGGTATTATCTCTACAGAGGAGTCTAAGTGACTTGTCAGTCCAGCTTTGTCTCATGGCAAAACCTGGGCCATTTAAAACACCGTATGTGGCCTCTGTGTTCCTCCACACCTTTTGTCTTAAATGGCTTTATTGAGGTGACTTACAAAAAGCCTGTACATATTTAAAGTGTACAATTTGATTTTTATGTATGTATGTATATGCCCCTGAAACCGTCACCACAATCAAGAGTGAACGTAGCCACCACCCCCAAAAGTTTCCTTCTGCCCATTTGCAATTCCTCCTCCCAGTCACAGACTGCCATGACCACTCCTCAGATAACCATAGATCTTCTTTCTGTCACTATAGATTAGTTTGCATTTTATAGAATTGTATTATGAATGTTTACTGTGTGCTTTTTTGGGAGGAGGAGAGTCGGGCTTAATTATTTTGAGATTCAGTAGTGTTGCTGAGTGTATCAATAGTTCATTTCCTTTTTATCACTGAGTAGTAGTCCGTTACATGGATATACCACAGTTTGTTTATCCATTCACACATTGTTGGACTTTTAGGTTGTTTCCAGTTTCTGTTTTTTTTTTTTGCAAACAAAGCTATCAACATGGTTCTTCATTTTCTTACTATTCAGTTTTGAAAGTTCTTTACATTATCGGGATATGTCTTTCCAGTTATATGACTCAATATTTTCTTCCAGTCTGTGGCTTAAAAGCATGTTTCAGAAGCAGACTTTTTAAATACTTCAAAAGCAAACTTTTTAAATTTTGATAAAGTTTAATTTATCAATTTTTATTTATAGATTGTGCTGTTGGTTCCATATCTAAGAAATTTTTTCCTAACCCAAGGCCCCAAAGATTCTGTCCACTTTTTCTCAAGAAATTTTATAGTTCTAAATTTTAAATTTATGTCTGCGATCTATGCTGTATTAATTTTCATATGTAGTGTGAGATATGGGTAGAAGTTAATTTCTTTGCATGTAGATACCGAGTTGTTTCAACCATTTGTTGAAAAGACTAGTTATTCTCTACCAAATTGCCTTTGCCACGTTTTTGAAAATCAATTGATCATATAAATGTGAGTTTATTTATGGAATCTCTATTCTGTTCATTGATTTATTTATCTGTATTAGCATTGATATCACATGGTCTTGATTACCATAGCTTTATAATAAGTCTTGAAATCAGGTCATTTAAATCTTTCAATTTTGTTCTTTTTTCTCGAAGTTGGCTTGGCTATCCTATACCCTTTGCATTTCAAAATGAATTTTAGAATCAGTTTGCCAGTTTTAACAAAAAAAATTGCACAGATTTTGATTGAGATTGCAATGAATCTATAGATAAACCTAGGGAAAATTGACACCTTAAAAATATTGAGTCTTGTGATCTGTGAAAATGGTATGTATCTGCATTTACTTACGTATTATGTAATTTCTCTCAGAAGTGTTTTGTAGTTTTCAGTGTACAGGCCTTGCACATCTTTTGTCAGATTTAACTCTAATTATTTCATACTTTTTATGCTATTGCAAATAGTATTACTTATAAATTTTTAATGGTTTATTGCTAATATATAGAAATAAAATTGATTTTTGTATATTGATCTTATATCCTGAAAACTTGCTAAACCCGCTCATTAGTTTGAGTAGCTTTTTATACAATCTATAGGATTTTATTTGTAGACAATCATGTCATCAGTGAATAAAGACCATTATCTTCTTCCTTTTCGATCTGGACCTTTTATTTCTTTTTCTTACCTTAATTGTACTAGCTAGAACCTCCAGTACAATTCAGTGGGGGAATGGATGGTCTTTCCAATAAATGAGGCTGGGTCAATTGGATAGTCATACGAGAAAGCATGAACCTTGACCCCCATCTCACACAATACACAAAAATTAATTTCAGAACCGTCATGGACCTGAATGTGGAAAATGAGACAATAATACTATCAAAGAAAACATAAGACAATGTTAATTGTAAGGGCAGGCAAAGATTTCTTAAATGAGACACAAATAACAGTAGCTATAAAAGGTTAACAAATTAATTCAATTTAATTTATAAATTAAATAGGATTAACTTATACATTAATTAAATTAGTAGAACTTGTATTCATCAAGACACCGTTAAGAAAGTAAAAGGTAAATGACAGGCCAGGAGAAGATATTTGTGAAATGTATCTGACGAAGGACTCCTATAAATTGATAAGAAAACATCTGAATCAATTTTTTAGAGGAGAGGAGGGGCAGAAGGCTTGCATTGACCTTTACAAAAGAGGATAGCCAAAGGGCAAGGCATGATGAGAAGTCATTCAGTATCATTAGTCATCAAGGACATGCAAAGTAAAACCACAATTGAGATACCACTACAAACCAAGACTCTCAACCCCCACTGTGGTGCAATCACTTTGGAAAACTGGCAGTATTTGCTACAGCTATACTTACATGTTCATCCTACGACCTAGCAGTGCCATTTCTGGGTATATACCCAATGTAAATGAGTGCTTATGTCCACCAAAAGACACGAATGAGAATGTTCATAGCAGTTTTATTCATAATGATCAAAAACTGGAAACAACTCCAATGTCCACCAGCATTAGAATGGATAACTATATTATGTTATATTCATATAATAGAATACTATTGTATGGAATGGAATACTACAACAAGGAAAAAGAAAAACTACTGCTACTTGCTCGCACTTGGATGAATATCACAAATACAGTGTTGATCAAAATAAGCCAACCACAAAAGGTTACATCTGTATGATTCTATTTGTATAAAGTTCATAAACAGGCAAAACCAACCCATGGTTACTTTTGATGGGGGAGTGATAATGACTGAGAGAGAGCACAAGCAAACCTATTGGGGTACCAGAAATGATCTATACCTTGATCTGTGTGGTGGCTAAGCAGATGTATACACATGTAAAAATTCACTGCTCTGCACCTAAGATTTATGTGTTTTATGTATAGATGTTATATCAACATAAAAGAAAACTGAAGTGTTTTTTCTGAACATAATTATTCAGCTCTGCTGATACGTACACATATTTCTGAGCCAAAGCTGCACTTTTGATCACTATAACTTTCTAGTAGGTTTGATATCTACAAAATAAGTTCAAGTCTTTTCTCCCAAAATTTTCTTGCACCTGTATGCTTCCAAGCTAAACTTTAGGATCAGTTTTTCAAATTCCTTAGAAAAATTCTACTGGGATTTTTATTGGTATTATGCGATATTTGTAGTTTATTTGAAGAGCACTTACATCTCTCCAGTATTGACTCTTTCCATCCAATCAACATGGTTCGTTTATTCAGGAATTTTCAATCAAGATTTAAATTATTCTTTATGTAGGGCTAGAACATGTTTTGGTATATTATGTATATGATGTATATTAAGTCATTATGGTTTCTGTTCCTATTATAGGAGAAATATTTGTCCCATTACTTCTCTAATCATTGCTGGTATATAAAAAGGCTCTTTTTCCCCCTATCTGGCCACCTTGCTGAACTCCTTCATTCATTTTAGGAGTTTTCCATTCGATTCTTTTAATTTCTAGGTTGTAAGTAATGTATTAAAATCGTTTCTCCTTTATATGAGAATCTGACTTCTGATTAGTTTCCTAACTATGTTTTCCTGAAAACAGAAAGATGGTATCTGTAGACTATGTGACTAGGCAACTTTGCTTATAATAAAAATGACTCCTGGTTTGTAACTTTTGT
The DNA here is from genome assembly GCF_020826845.1 of Diceros bicornis minor. Taxonomy (NCBI): domain Eukaryota; kingdom Metazoa; phylum Chordata; class Mammalia; order Perissodactyla; family Rhinocerotidae; genus Diceros; species Diceros bicornis. The sequence goes on from NW_026691315.1 coordinate 66,980, forward strand.
CTGGACTGGGAGTCACCATGGCCTTAGGTTCCTTTTCTAACCCACAAGTCCCTTGTGGGGACCCTGGAAACCATGCCTATGGAGTTGTCACCAAAGATATTTTCGCGGGGGTCGGGGGCATGAGGTTTTTAAATCAGAGTGACTGCCTGGTGTAGCTCTTGTCTTCCTGCACCTGAGCCGTCTGCTGAGTGGACTGCAGTAAAGATTCCCACTGCTAGGAATATCTACACTGCCTTGCTAGCATGTGTGGTTCCTGCCCTATGGCCTTGAATAGGCCAGGATGGTATGTGGCCCGCAGTGGTCTTGTGAATCTGAATTAGTTGAATCTAAGAAGACCCACCCCCTGGGCATTGCAGAGTGGTGGAGCAGTGGGCTAGACTTTCAGACCCTCGATGCAGTTTGACCAATGGACTGTGAGACAGAGGGGTGGGGAAGGAAAGCTGACAAGGCATTAGATGTCTGAGAGGGAGAGTCCATCTGCCTGTTCTCTGAAGTTGAAAACTCTGCAGCATATGACAAGAGATTAGGGCAGAAGCGGGCTGGAGTAAAACCAGATTCATACCAAGAGGAGACACTGCTCACTGTTTATGAAGGGGACCTGGGCCGAAACCCACTGCAGCTGAGCTACCGGGATAGGTTAATGTCTCGCTGGGAGGGTTGGAGGGGGACTGAGAAGACAAAAGAATGAACCTGAAGACCCCATGCTTGTGATGGGCCGCCACCTGATAAAGCAGGCGGAACTGCCAAGTTGACTGCAATTCCACTCAAACTTGAATCTACATGAAGAGAGGTTTGAGAGCACCCAAGCAGACAAAGGGCTGTGCGGTGGCCAGCAGCTCCAGGCAGAGCTACAATGACAGCAGTTTAATATGGTTTGGGGTCACCAATACAAGGTTAAAGAAAGCTCTCCATGTGTGGCAAAGGGTAACCCCAGGCCACCTAAACAGCATCCTGGAGTCTGACAACAGCTTTGGACCCAGAATGCTTGAGTCAATTTAAGGCTGCACTGGAGCCTGAGCAGTGTCCTCTGCTGCCATCGAGTGAAAATTTATGGGTATGCAAACATTTTCAAAAGCGACACAGATTTTTAAAGCAATCATTGGTTATTGTAAAGGCCTAAGCTCTACTATTAGACTGGATAAAACTCTTGATTTGCGCTTAGTGTATAGGGAAAAACTACACTTTTTCTAAAAAGGTTAAATAAATTTCATTGTAGTATATTTGATTTGCTGAAAACTATGGTGTAATATCATTTGATATAAAATGCCTAGAATTCCCAGAATAAAGGGGGTATTTTAGGCATTATAAAGACAGATGGCCAAAGACTATTCCAGTTGCACAGGACATGGAGGGGACATCCTTACCCCACTGGTTAATACAAATCCTCGTGATCACAAAATGTACTAACTTGTCCTTTTCTATGTTGAAAATGTCAGCCAAAGTCGTGGAGGTGGACTATGGGCAAAGGGTTAACGAACACTTCCGCATGAGAATCTAACCTTAGGTTATCTCCCTGAAAGTATGTGTCAACTATTTAACTAGGCAACATTGCTTACAGTAAAAATGATCATTAGTAAATTGCACCTGGACTGGCGAACCTCTAACTACCCGATGGGGAAACGATTGTTTTGAGCTTCCTGCGTGTGAAACTCTTGTAACTGGGCACGACTCGTGCAGAGACCCTGGAAGCTACGCCTGTGGAACTGTGAGATCGTCTCTGTGAGGCATGGGGCTTTACATCAAAGCAGTTCTCGTAAAGGCCCCAGTGTGGATCTCGACTCCTTGCACCTACTGAATGAAGTGCAGCAAGGACCTCGCTGCAAAGAACACCTGAGGCTGCTCTGTGATTGCTGCAGGTCCTGCCCTGTAGCCTTCTAGCTGCGCCGAGGAGGCCTGGGTCGTCTTGGGAGTCAGCAAAGCCTAAGAAGACCGCTGCGGGCCTTGCAGAGGTCATTACATCCACTGCCAAAAATGACTTTTTTTTTCTTTTTCCTTTCCATAACTATACTCATGTCCTTTTCATTTGTTATTTGTTATAGTTTGTTGAATAATAGTGAGCACAATGGTGGGAGGAGGGGTGCAGTGGGTGAGGAGGGGAGACAGAATGCCTTGTCCCTATATTTTATTTTTCCACTTTTTATTTGGAAGTAATTTCGAACTTATAGAAAAGTTGCAAGAATACAAAGACATCCTAGAAAGACTTCACAGAGACTCACTGTTAACATTTTTCCACATTTGTTTTGTTTTTATTTTCTCTCTCTACATGTATGCATTTTTATTATCATTATTTGAGAGTAAGTTGCAGCCATCATATCCCTTTATCCTTATTATTTTATTGTGTATTTCCTAAAAAACAAGACATCTACTTACATTATCACAGCATAATTCTCAAATTGGGAATTAAAATGAATACAGTGCTATTACCTAATTAACAGACCTGTGAAAATTTTTCCAGTTGTCCCAATATTGTTTTTTTTATAGCATATTTTTTCCCTGCTCCCAGATCCAGTCTTGTAGTCATCTCACTGCTTTTAGTTGTCATGTCCCTTTACTCTTCCTTAATCGAGAATAGTTCCTTAATCCTTTTTTGTCTTTCATGACATGGGCATTTTGAAGAGCACAGGCCTATTGTTTTAGCAGAATTTCCTTCAGTTTGGGTTTGTCTGAAGTTTCCTCACGGTCAGATTCAGGTTGGGGTCTCCACCCTTTAGGGAACTCCACTCTGGCCTCCCTCTAGCCACATCTCTCAAGCCTGGAGCCAAGGAGGCAAGCCCATTGGAGCCTGCCCACTCCCACTTGGTCCAGAGAGTAAATATTTTAGGCTTTGCAGGCTATATGATCTCTGTCACAACTACTCAGCTCTGCTACTGTAGCAAGAAAGCTGCCGTAGATAATGTGTAAATGAATGAGCATGGCTATATTCAAATAAAATTTTATTTATAAAAACAGGTGGACGGCGCATATTTGGCCCATGAGTCAGTTTGCTTGACCCCTCTTCTAATCCATGCCCCAGCTACCAAGAAGTCCAGAATTCCACGCCCAAACAGCCTCAGCCCCGTTCCCAGAGTAGGCCTGTGAGGGCCTCTCTTCCCCGGGTCTGCCATAGTGAGACATGGCATCTTGCCACTAAGGAGTGCGTTTCTCTAGGCTTGCGTGTGCCCAGGAGATGACAGTTTTGAGGAATGTGGACAGATTTGAACGCAGAGGTGGGGCCTTCACAGTATCAGAAAGAGCTGAGAGTGAGAAGAGAAGGGGCAAAGAGCTAGCCGGGTCGGCTCCCCTCCTCTCACCATGTCTGGTGCAAGACTCCAAGGAGCCTAAGAATTACATTCGCATCTGGCCTTCCTGGTCAGTGTGAAGGGTTAGTTTATCCAGAGAAAAAGGAGTGACATATGTTATTCAACCATTTGTTGCTTGATTTATATGTATATATATTTGAACATTTAGCTATATGGTACGTGGTCTCTATTTGCACTTTGCCCCAGCCCCATAGTGCAAGGGCAGCCTGTGTGACAGCATGAACACTTCTCAGAACAGCCTCAGCGGGCTGACTGGTCCCCACAGGTGTTTACCTGTGAAGGGAACCTGCAAACTGGCTCCTGGCTCCACTCTGCCCCGGGAGAATCAGGGACGATCTGTGGCAAGGCCTCCCAGCCTTCCTTGCCTGCAGCCACTTGGGTCGGCAAAAGACCCCAGGTTCAGTGCTCAGCTTCTAAGCAACAGAACAAGGAAGATACTAACGGGCCAATTCTCATTCTTCCCACTTTCTACTTCTAGACTGTCTTTTCTTTCTGGTTTATCTAACTGATTTCTTTGGACCTCTTCATATTTGAACAACCAATTCCCCTGACAGACTTCAGACCCCTGGAGGTTTCTGCATCTCCCTCTCTCATTCATGTAACACACCCCCACCATGACTGCCACCACCCCTGCCATCGCCACGCTGCCATAGCTGCCTCTGGTCAGCATGGGGCCTTAAGGCACCTGTCCCTTAACCAGAACACTCCAGAGCCAGGAGATGTTGTAGGGGTGCCATCTTACCAACACTAGTGCACACTCATGTCCAGACACTTTGGAATTCCAACCAAGTAAATAACAGCAATATGGTACCCGGATCTCGTAAGTAGTGAGGTGTATCTGGAAAGATAAGCAGTTCTTTAAAATGTTACCCTATGAAGTACCTCCAACTTTTAATATCTTTTAGAGGAAAGTAATGTATGTAAAGTATTAATCTAAATATCACTTCCAATAACATAATACTTTTGGTAAGGCATCCGATAACATCGAAATTTAAGAATTACTGCTATGCAATTTACGTAATTCCTATAATATGGTAGCATATAATTTACTGTTATATAATTTACTATTAGTTTGCTGATTTTTTTAACTTTTGTCCTAAAATTGTTTTCTATATATATATAAACTCTAAAAGTTGTTCCATTGTAATTTGTTTCTTTTTATAATGCTTTGAATCTCCAGAAAAAGGTCTTTTTTATGACAGTCTTTTGCAATAATATATTGATTAGTTACTCTATCATTTAAAAAAAAATTTTATTGAGGTCATAATGGTTTATAACATTGTGAGATTCCAGTTGTACATTATTATTTGTCGGTCACCATATAAATGTGCCCCTTCACCCCTTGTGCCCACCCCCCAACTCCCTTCCCCCTGGTAACCACCAAACTGTTCTCTCTGTCCATGTATTAGTTGATATTCCACATATGAGTGAAGTCATACAGTGTTTGTCTTTCTCTATCTGGCTTAGTTCACGTAACATAATACCCTCCAGGCCCATCCATGTTGTTGCAAATGGGACGATTTTGTCTTTTTTTATGGCTGAGTAGTATTCCATTTTATATATATACCACATCTTCTTTATCCAGTCATCTGTCGACGGACACTTGGGTTGCTTCCACATCTTAGCTATAGTGAATAATGCTGCGATGATCATAGGGGTGCATAAGCCTCTTTGGATTGTTGATTTGAGGTTTGTTGGGTAGATACTCAGTAGTGGGATAGCTGGATCATAAGGTATTCCTGTTTTTAATTTTTTGTGTGTTTGAGGAAGATCAGCCCTGAGCTAACATCCATGACTATCTTCCTCCACTTTATGTGGGACGCCGCTACAGCACGGCCTGACAAACAGTGTGTCACTGCACGCCCGGGACCCAGACCTGGGCCACCAGCGACAGAGTAAGTGCACTTAACTGCTACACCATGGGGCCAGCCCTGTTTATAATTTTTTGAGGAATCTCCATACTGTTTTCCATAGAGGCTGCACCAATTTGCATTCCCACCAGTAGTGGATTAGGGTTCCCATTTCTCCACAGCTCCTCCAACATTTGTTGCTTTTTGTCTTGGTGATTATAGCCGTTCTAACGAGTGTAAGATGATACCTTGTTGTGGTTTTAATTTGAATTTCCCTGATGATTAGTGATGTTGAGCATCCTTTCATGTGCCTGTTGGTCATCTGTATATCTTCTTTGGTGAAGTGTCTGTTCATTTCCTGTGCCCATTTTTTGATTGGGTTGTTTGTTTTTTTGTTATTCAGTTGTGAGTGTTCTTTATATATTATGGAGATTAATCCCTTGTCAGATTTATGGTTTGCAAGTATTTTTTCCCAGCTGGTGGTTTCCCTATTCATTTTGATCCTGGTTTCATTTGCCTTGTAGAAGCTCTCTAATCTGATGAAGTCCCACTTTTTTATTTTTTCTTTTGTTTCTCTTGTCTGAGTAGACATGAAATTCAAAAACATCCCTTTATGGCTGATGATGAGTAGTGTACTACCTATATTTTCCTCCAGGAGTTTTATAGTTTCAGGTCTCACCTTCAGGTCTTTGATCCATTTTGAGTTAATTTTTTTGTATGGCAAAAGAAGATAGTCTGCTTTCATTCTTTTCATGTGGCTGTCCAGTTTTCCCAGCACCATTTATTGAAAAGAGTTTCCTTTCTCCACTGTATGTCCTTAGCTCCTTTGTCAAAGATTAGCTGCCTGTAGATATGAGGTTTTATTTCGGGATTTTCAATTCTGTTCCATTGATCTGTGTGTCTGTTTTTGTACCAGTACCATGCTGTTTTAATTACTATCACTTTGTAGTATGTTTTGAAGTCAGGGATTGTGAGGCCTCCAGCCTTGTTCTTCTTTTTCAGGATTGCTTTAGCTATACGAGATCTTTTGTTGCCCCATATGAATGCTACTATTCTTTGTTTTATTTCTGTGAAGAATGTCCTTGGGATTCTGATTTGGGATTGCATTGAATCTGTAGATGACTTTAGGTAGTATGGACATTTTAACAATGTTTATTCTTCCAATCCAAGTGCATGAAATCTTTTTCCATTTCTTTATGTCATCATTGATTTCACTCAGTAATGTCTTATAGTTTTCCTTGTATAGGTCTTTCACTTCCTTGGTTAAATTTACTCGTAGATATTTTATTCTTTTTGTTGCATTTGTAAATGGAATTGTCTTCCTGAGTTCTCTTTCTGTTAGTTCATTGTTGGTATATAGAAATGCAACCGAGTTCTGTAAGTTGATTTTATACCCTGCCACTTGGCTGTAGTTGTTGATTATTTCTAATAGTTTTCCAATGGATTCTTTAGGGTTTTCTGTATATAAGATCACGTCATCTGCAAACAGTGAGAGTTTCACTTCTTCATTGCCTATTTGGATTCCTTTTATTCCTTTTTCTTGCCTAATTGCTCCGGCCAGAACCTCCAGTACTGTGTTGAATAAGAGTGGTAAGAGTGGGCTCCCTTGGCTTGTCCCTGTTTTCAGAGGGATGGGTTTCAGTTTTTCCCCATTGAGTATGATGTTGGCTGTGGGTTTGTCATATATGGCCTTTATTATGTTAAGGTACTTTCCTTCTATACCCATTTTGTTGAGAGTTTTTATCATAAGTGCATGTTGGATCATGTCAAAAGCCTTCTCTGTATCTATTGAGATGATCATATAGTTTTTATTCCTCGTTTTGTTAATGTGGTGTATCACATTGATTGATTTGTGGATGTTGAACCATCCCTGTGTCCCTGGTATAAATCCCACTTGATCATGGTGTATGATCTTTTTAATGTATTGCTGGATTCTGATTGCCAATGTTTTGCCAATGTTTGTTTGTGTTCATCAGCGATGTTGGCCTGTAATTTTCCTTCTTTGTATTGTCCTTGCCTGGCTTTGGTATCAGAGTGATGTTGGCCTCGTAGAATGTGTTGGGAAGTATTCCATCTTCCTCTATTTTTTGGAATAGTTTGAGAAGGATAAGTATCAAGTCTTCTTTGAATGTTTGGTAAAATTCTCTAGAGAAGCCATCTGGTCCTGGACTTTTATTTTTTGGGAGGTTTTTGATTACTGTTTCAATCTCTTTACTTGTGATTGGTCTATTCAGGTTCCCTATTTCTTCTTGATTCAGTTTTGGAAGGTTGTATGAGTCTAGCAATTTATCCATTTCTTCTAGATTCTCCAATTTGTTGGCATATAGTTTTTCATAGTATTCTGTTATAATCTTTTGTATTTCTGTGGTATCTGTTGTAATTTCTCCTTTTTCATTTCTAATTTTATTTATTTGAGCCTTCTCTCTTTATTTCTTGGTGAGTCTGGCTAAGGGTTTGTCAATTTTGTTTATCTTCTCAAAGAACCAGCTCTTTGTTTCATTGATCCTTTCTACTGTTTTTTAAATTTCATTTTCATTTATTTATGTTCTGATTTTTATTATTTCCCCCCTTCTGCTGACTTTAGGCTTTGTTTCTTCTTATTTTTCTAATTCTGTTAGGCATAGTTTGAGGTTGCTTATTTGGGCTTTTCCTTGTTTGTTAAGGTGGGCCTGTATTGCTTTGAGTTTCCCTCTCAGGACTGCTTTTGCTGCATCCCATATGAGTTGGTACGGTGTATTTTCATTTTCATTTGTCTCCAGCTATGCTTTGATTTCTCCTTTAATTTCATCAATCATCCATTGGTGGTTTAGTAGCATATTGTTGAGTCTCCACAGCTTTGTCACTTTCCCAGTTTTTTCCTTGTAGTTGATTTCTAACTTCATGGCATTATAGTCTGAAAAGATGCTTGTTATGATTTCAATCTTCTTAAATTTATATAAGCATGCCTTGTTTCCCAACATATAGTCTATTCTTGAGACTGTTCCATGCACACTTGAGAAGAATGTGTAATCTGCTGTGTTTGGATGGAGTGCTCTGTATATGTCTATTAAATCAATCTCATTTAGATTTTGTTTGGGTCCATTATTTCCTTATTTATTTTCTGTCTGGGTTATCTGTCCATTGATGAGAGTGGGGTGTTAAGATCCCCTGCTACTATTGTGTTGTTGTTAATATCTCCTTTTAGGTTTGTCAATAGTTGCTTTATGTACCTTGGTGTTCCTGTATTGGGTGCATATATATTTAAAAGTGATACGTCTTCTTGGTGGAGTGTCCCTTTTATCATTATATATTGCCCCTCTTTGTCTCTCATTACCTGTTTTATCTTGAAGTCAACTTCGTCTGATATGAGTATGGCAACACCTGCTTTCTTTTGTTTGCCATTAGCTTGGAGTATTGTCTTCCATCCTTTCACTCTGAGCCTGTGTTTGTCTTTAGAGCTGAGATGTGTTTCCTGGAGGCAGCATATTATTGGGTCTTGTTTTTTTTTTTTTTTTTTTTTTTTTTTTGTGAGGAGATCAGCCCTGAGCTAACATCCGCCAATCCTCCTCTTTTTTTTTTTGCTGAGGAAGACGGCCCTGGGCTAACATCGGTGCCTATCTTCCTCCACTTTATATGGGACGCCACCACAGCATGGCTTACCAAGCAGTACTTCGGTGCGCGCCCGGGATCCGAACCAGCGAACCCCGGGCCGCCGCAGCGGAGCGCGCGCACTTAACCGCTTGCGCCACCGGGCCGGCCCCGGGGTCTTGTTTTTTAATACATCCCACCACTCTGTGTCTTTTGATTGGAGAGTTCAGTCCATTTACATTTAGGGTACTTATTGATATATGGGGGCTTATTGTTATTTTATCGCTCTTTTTCTGGTTCTTTTGCATTTCTTTTGTTTCTTGTCCCATGTGTTTCAGACTACCAATTTAGTTTGGTAGTTCTGTAAGGGAGTTCCCTTAGTTTTCTCTTTCTTTATCATGTGTGATTCTGTTCTGGTTATTTGATCAGTGGTTACCATGAGGTTCGTATAAAAAATATCTTGTATGTGATAGTCCATTTTTTGATGGACTCTTATTCTCTTAGACTAAGTTGATTCGATCCCTTTCCTCTTCCCTTTCTAAGTTATTGCTGTCATATCTTATTCCTTCCTGTGTTGTGAGTTTGTGTTTAACATGATGAGGTTTTATTCATGCTTGGTGCTTACCTTCCCTTGATCTTTTTCTTGTGTGTGTGAGGAAGATAGGCCCTGAGCTAGCATCTGCCAATCTTCTTTTTTTTTCTTTTTTTGTTGAGGAAGACTGGCCCTGGGTTAACATCCATGCCCATCTTCCTCCACTTTACGTGGGACGCCTGCCACAGGCCACATGACCTGACAAGTGGTGCGTGGGTGTGCGCCTGGGATCCAAACTGGCAAGCCCCGAGTCACTGCACTGGAGCACGTGCATTTAACCACTTGCGCCACTGGGCCAGCCCCTGATCTTTGGTTTTATATTGAAGTGTTTGCTAATCTATTTTGATAGGGCCGGCCCTGTGGCTTAGCGGTTGAGTGCTCGCGCTCCGATGCTGGCTGCCTGGGTTTGGATCCTGGGCGCACACCGACGCACCGCTTCTCCGGCCATGCTGAGGCCGTGTCCCACATACAGCAACTAGAAGGATGTGCAACTATGACATACAACTATCTACTGGGGCTTTGGGGGAACAATAAATAAATAAAATTATAATCTATTTTGATAGAGGACTGCAATTTTTCTGGTTTTGTTGACCTATTTTCCTCCTTGTTCAAAACTTTGAATCCCCTTTCTCTTTTTTTCCTCAGGTATGCGGGTCTTCTTGAACACTTCTTGTAGTGGGGGTCTTGTGGCAATGAACTCCCTTAGCTTTTGTTTATCTGGGATAGTTATTATTTCTCCATCATATCTGAAGGATATTTTTGATGGATAGAGTATTCTTGGCTGAAAGTTTTTGTCCCTCACAATTTTGAATATATCGTTCCACTCTCTCCTAGCTTGTAAAGTTTCTGTCAAGAAATCAGCTGAGATCCTGATAGGAAATCCTTTGTATGTTATTTATTTATTTATTTTTGTCAGGCTGCCCTTAATATTTTTTCTTTGTCATTGACTTTTGCCACCTTTACTACTATATGCCTTGGAGAGGGTATTTTTGTGTTGATATATTTAGGAGATCTATTGATTTCATTCACTGGTATTTACAGCTCTTTCCCCAGGTTTGGGAAGTTCTCAGATATTATTTCTTTGAACAAGTTCTCTGCTCCTTTTTCCCTCTCTTCTCCCTTGGAATATCTATAATCCTTATGTTGGATTTCCTAGAGTTGGATATTTCTCAGAGAGTTTCTTCATTTCTTTTTAGTCTTAGTGCTCTTTCCTCCTCCATCTGGAGCATTTCTGCACTGCTGTCCTCAATATTACTAATTCTTTCCTCTATATTGTCGGCTCTGATGCTTAAGGTTTCCAGATGTGTCTTTATCTCCTCTATTGTATTTTTCATCTCTAAGATTTCTGATTGGATTTTTTTTTACGGTTTCAATCTCCTTTGTGAAGAAACTCCTGATTTCATTGAATTGTCTGTCTGTGTTTTCTTGTATTTCATTAAGCTTTTTTATGATGGCTATTTTGAATTCTCTGCCATTAAGATTATACATTTCTGGGGCCGGTCCCGTGGCTTGGCAGTTAAGTGCATGCGCTCTGCTGCTGGCGGCCTGGGTTCGGATCCCAGGCGTACACCAATGCACCGCTTCTCTGGCCATGCTGAGGCTGGGTCCCACATACAGTAACTAGAAGGATGTGCAGCTATAACATACAACTAGCTACTGGGGCTTTGGGGAAAAAATAAATAAATAAAATTATAAAAACAAAGATGATACATTTCTGTGCTTTTGGGTTGACTTCTGGGTGCTTGTCATTTTTCCTTTTGGTCTGGAGATTTAATATATTTTTGCATGGTGCCTGTCAGTGTTGGCTTACTTTTCCTCATAGTGAAAATATATGGTCGCAGTTTCCTTTTGCTGCTGCTGGTTGGGAGTCAAGGGGCGTATATTCTGGACTGCCTCAATCTGCAGGCACTCTCGTCACCCCTGGCTGATCTGAGGCTGAGTGGAGGCTGCTGGGGGGGTAAGTGTGGGAACAGCTGGAGCTGGAGTGTGGGAACAGCTGAGACTGGAGTGCAGGTAGGCTGAAGCAGCTGGGGCTTGGGTGCAGGTGGGTTGAAGCAGCTGCAGCTGAAGTGCCGCTCGGCCAAAGAAGCAGGGGCTGGAGTGCCACTGGGCCGAAGAAGCTGGACCTGGAGTGCACTGAGCTGAAGAAGGAGGAGCTGGGGTGCCACTGGGCCAAAGAAGCTGGAACTGGAGTGCTGTGGGCTGAAGTTGCTTGTGCCAAGTCAGCTGGAGCCTGAGCACAGGCCAAGCCAAAGCCACTGGAGCCAGGGAATGGGGGGCAGTCCAGCCAAAGGAGCTGGGGCCGTGACATGGGGAAGCCAGGAAAGCTGGGGCCGTGGCTTGGTCCAGCCAGAGCAGCTGGGGCTGTGGCCTGGTGGGGCCTGAGCTGCCACTGCCTCTGGTGCGGGGACACAGGTTCGCCTTGCTGGTGGTTGGGCCCGGGCACCTGGGGACCACTGCCTGTGGGGGTGGGGCATGGTCATGCTGCCCCTGTTGGTGGGGCATGGGCTCCTGGGGGCTGCTGATTCTGGGGATAGGGTTGAGCTGAAGCACCACTGTGCTGAAGCGCCAGTCCGGTGGGCCGGGTGGGGGAGGGGCGCTTACTTTCTCCTCCCCTATCTCAGAGGTTTCTCACCTTGCTGTCACTCTCTGCTCTCCTGAGGGGCTAGCTGGTTGAAACTACCCTCGCAACAGTTCAGCTCCCTCCGTAGGGGGATCCCTTCAGGCCGTGAGGGGTCTTGGAGAGCTCCAGGTTTTCACGCGGTGACCCGCCCCTCCCCCTCCTCTGAGAGCTGCGTGGTCTCAGTCTCTGGGACGCAGTCCTTGGGGAAGGAAAGGAGCTCCTCTAACCCCCTTCCAATTCCTCTGGGGATTCCAGCACCTCCATCCTCGGGTGTATGGCTGCCTGAGTGCCTCAGATGTCGCCTGTGTTGTGTGAATAGCTTCTGTTGGAATATGAATGCCATTTTTGTTGTGTCTTAGAGGGGGAGTGTTCAATGGGGGAAGCTCACTCCACTATGATGCTGACATCATTCAGTTGTCTTTTCATTTTGATCCTCATTTCCTTTGCCTTGCAGAAGCCCTTTAGTCTGATGAAGTCCCACTTGTTTATTTTTTCTTTTGTTTCCCTTGTCTCAGTAGACATGGAATTTGAAAAGATCCCTCCAAAACTGATCTCAAAGAGTGTTCTGCCTATATTTTCTTCTAGGAGTTTTATAGTTTCAGGTCTTACTTTTAAGTGTTTGATCCATTTTGAGTTAATTTTTGTGTATGGCAAAAGATAATGGTCTACTTTCATTCTTTTGCATGTGGCTGTCCAATTTTCCCAGCACCATTTGTTGCAGAGACTTTCCTTTCTCCATTCTATGTTCTTAGCTCCTTTGTTGAAGATTAGCTGTCCATATATGTGTGGTTTTATTTCTGGACATTCAATTCTGTTCCACTGATCTGTACGTCTGTTTTTGTACCAGTACCATGTTGTTTTGATTATTATACCTTTGCTGTATATTTTGAAGTGAGGGACTGTGATGCCTCCTGTTTTGTTCTTTTTTCTCAGGATTGCTTTAGCTATTTGGGGTCTTTTGTTGCCCCAATGAATTTTAGTATTCCTTGTTCTATTTCTGTGAAGAATGTCATTGGAATTCTGATTGGAATTACATTGAATCTGTAGATGGCTTTAGCTAGTATGGACATTTTAACCATGTTTATTCTTCCAATCCATGTGTATGGGCTGTCTTTCCATTTCTTTATGTCATCATCGATTTCTATCAACAATGTCTTATAGTTTTCATTGTATAGGTCTTTCACCTCCTTGGTTAATTTTATTCCTAGATATTTTATTCTTTTTGTTGCGATTGTAAATGAGATTGTATTCTTGAGTTCTCTTTCTGACAGTTCGTTATTAGAGTATAGATAATGCAACTGATTTTTGTAAGCTGATTTTGTACCCTGCAACTTTGGTGTCGTTGTTGATTATTTCTAATAGTTTTCTGATGGATTCTTTAGGGTTTTCTATATGTAAAATCATGTCATCTGCAAACAGCGAGAGTTTCACTTCTTCATTGCTTATTTGGATTCCTTTTATTCCTTTTTCTTGCCTAATTGCTCTGGCCAGAACCTCCAGTACTGTGTTGAATAAGAGTGGTGATAGTGGGCACCCTTGTCTTGTCCCTGTTCTCAGAAGGATGGGTTTCAGTTTTTCCCCATTGAGTATGATGTTGGCTGTAGGTTTGTCATATATGGCCTTTATTATGTTGAGATACTTTCCTTCTATACCCATTTCGTTGAGACTTTTTATCATAAAGGGATGTTGGATCTTGTCAAAAGCCTTCTCTGCATCTATTGAGATGATCATATAGTTTTTATTCCTCATTTTGTTAACGTGGTGTATCACGTTGATTGATTTGCAGATGTTGAACCATCCCTGTGTCCCTGGGATAAATCCCATTTGATCATGGTGTATGATCTTTTTAATGTATTGCTGGATTCTGTTTGCCAATGTTTTGTTGAGGATTTTTGCATCTGTGTTCCTCAATGATATTGGCCTGTAATTTTCCTTCTTTGTATTGTCCTTGCCTGGCTTTGGTATCAGAGTGATGTTGGCCTCATAGAATGAGTTAGGAAGTATTCCATCTTCCTCTATTTTTTGGAATAGTTTGAGAAGGATAGGTTTTAAATCTTCTTTGAATGTTTGGTAAAATTCTCCAGAGAAGCCATCTGGTCCTGGACTTTTATTTTTTGGGAGGTTTTTGATTACTGTTTCAATCTCTTCACATGTGATTGGTCTGTTCAGATTCTCTATTGCTTCTTGATTCAGTTTTGGAAGGTTGTATGAGTCTAAGAATTTATCCATTTGTTCTAGATGTCCAATTTGTTGGCATATGGTTTTTCATAGTATTCTTATAATCCTTTGTATTTTTGTGGTGTCCATTGTAATTTCTCCTCTTTCATTTCTAATTTTATTTATTTGAGCCTTGTCTCCTTTTTCCTTAGTAAGTCTGGCTAAAGGTTTGACAATTTTGTTTATCTTCTCAAAGAACCAGCTCTTTGTTTCATTGATATTTTCTACTGTTTTTTAATGGTGACAAAGGGGCCATACTAATGTAAGGTGCTAATCACAGGGAAAATTGGGCATGAAGTACATGGGAACTCTGTATTATCATCACAATTTTCTGTAAATCTAAAACTATTCTAACATTAAAATTTTATTTAACAATTTTTTAAAAATAAAGACAGGGCTCCCTGATATCAATAAGCCTCGTGAAAATGCATTCATTAATAATCAGAGGAAGCACCCCCCACATGCTTGTACATGCACACACACACACACACACACACACACACAACTCAGGCATAGGGAGGGAGCCCAGGATCTGACTCTGACATCACAATGAACAGAATCCAAAAAGCAATTACACTGCCAAGTATTATGCTAAAACAATTATTGAAATTGCTAGTCGAAAACAGTTAATGGAATAATTAAGACAGATTGACCTAAAAGCTGATTTAAAATTAACCTGACACGTGCATGCTATCTAAATAAAGACTCTCTCCTATGAGCTAGCTTCTCATTAAAATCAAATTCCACTGGGAGAAATTACACACTTGCACCGTGATTGGGAAGAACAGGCCGCGTTCACTCAACCACTGATGGAACTGGAGGGTCATCAGACGAGGTAAATGGAAATGAGTGTCCTGTCCTTCCAGGTGCGCTGCTATCTGTCTCAGTAACAAGCCACCTCCCTCCCATTTTTCCCTTTGGAAATGATGGAAACTCATTAAAATTGCGTCAGCTCAGGACCCCAAACCACTGGGTGCCTGAGTGGGCACATCTGAAGCTTCCAAAGGGAAAGATCAGAAGGGAGGGGCCGTGGGCTGGGGTCCCGTGGATGCACTGAGGGCAGGGAAGGGAGCTGAGTAGATCTGAAAATGAGGTCCCTCAAGCACTCGAGGAAACTCGATGGCTTCCACCCCTCGTTTCTCTAAAGGTGAGAAAACCCACGCTTGTTGGAGACCAAACTCCAGGCGGGTGGCAGAGGCAGGAGCTCTTTTCAGCGTAATGCTTTTCCCCGCCCAGCACCTTCTCCTTTCCACTGCCGTATCCAGATGGAAAGAACTCATGGTGAGGTTTGTGGGTCTACAGGCCTGGATCACACCTTGCTCCTGAGTTTAGCCCAGGGGTGTCCCAGTCTGAGTGAGCAGTTTTCGCTTGTCCCCATATCCCTAGCTGGCTGCCTGCCACTGGCCAACCTAGGATCCTGTGGTGTGTGCGCCTATGCGGGGGGACGCACCTGAGAAGGCCCGCCCTGCTGGAGGAGGGTCATGGCCACCCCTCCCTCCGAGGGCCCTGGCTCCTTGCAAGAAGGTCTCAGCTGATGTCTGGAACACAGGGATGCAGGCTCCTTGTTCCTTGTAAACCCTTGGAGTTACCTTGATAACATTTTTTTAAATGGATCCCCTGCTCAGCATTTTTATGAGATAAAGAATTTCCCCTATTAAAATTATTCAAGTTTAGTAATAACATATTATTGGGACAAGCAGGAAAACACAGGATACTCCAAAACGATCCATTACTTGGAGGATTTTAAAATTCTAATGAGAGAAACCACTCTCTCTCATTGTTCATCCTCTTGGCCATCAGCAGGATTAGTCTGGGAGGAGGACAAGGCAGGAATTGGCTGCATTCCTTATTTATCCCTCTGATTTCTCCAGAGTTTTTCTTTTCTTCAAAGAGACATCTCTGGGCTCTGCAGGGCTTGTCAGTCGTGATGTCAGGCGACTCTGAGACTGTGCAGAGCAGGAGGATGAGAACAGGGGAGGGAGAGGAGGAAGAGATGGGACCATCACTTCCCATCACAGGCTGAGGCTGAGTTAATCTCCACCTAGGTCAGGATCCCAGGAATCGGATGTCATCAGCCTTGTCACACCGTGGGAGTTGGGAACAGGGAACAGCCAAGGTGCCACGGCCACTTTCAGAGAAATAAACAAAGTGGGAGGGCACCACTGGGAGCCAGTTTGAAAATGGTCACTAATGTGAAATAATAAGACACACTTTTCAGAAAAGTGAAGACAATTCTTTTGGTTCTCAGACTTGCAAACACTATGTGTTCTTCAGGAGCAGACTGAAGCCGTTGACCTCTAGGGTGATTGTGAAAGGAATCTGGGCTCCATCACTGTTTCTGAATAAGTCAGAACAGTCCAGCACTCACTCCTTGACAATGCGGAAGATGACCAGCGTCCAGGTGCTGTGGAGTCGAGACCTCTATCACTCAGAGCATCCTGCCAGGCAGAGGGGGCTAGCCTGGTGGCCACTAGACCTTTATCAGATGTGGGATTTGCAAATATTTTCTGCCATTTTGGATTGTGGATTATCTTTTTTTCCTTCTTAATATTCTCCTTTTATGCACAAAAGTTTTTCATTTTGAAGTAGTCCAATTTGTCTAATTTTTCTTTTGTTGCTTGTGCTTTTGGTGTTATATCTAAGAAATCATTGTCAAATTCAAGTCACAAAGATTTACTCCTATGTTTTCTTCTATGAGTTTTATAATTTTGGCTCTTTTATGTAGGCCTTGGATCCATTTTGAACTCATTTTGTGGATGGTGTGAGGTAAGGGTCCAGCTTCACCCTTTTGCATGTGGGTGTCCAGTTGTTCCAGCACCTGTACTAACTGTGGGTTTTTCGGATTTTTCCTCATGTATGATTCTATCTGCATAAAGAGGCAACTCTATTGCATTTCCAATTGTTGTGATTTTTATTTTTATTTTATTTCAAACTGTCTGTGCCTTTATATTTAAAGTGCAATTTTTGTAGATAGTATACATTTGGGTCTTATTTTTATATCCATCCCAAGAATCTCGGCCTTTAACTGAACTCTTCGGTCCACTAATGTGTAAAATGATGAGCAAACAAGATGGGGGGATAGGAGTTTCCAGCACAGGTTGTTCAGCAACAGCCTTGAACAAAAAGAACAAAGTTGGAGGCATCACACTTCCTGACTTCAAAATATACTACAAAGCTATGGGGGCCGGCCCGGTAGCATAGTGGTTAAGTTCACCTGCTCCACTTCAAAGGCCCAGGGTACACAGGTTCAGATCCTGGGCGCAGACCTACACACTGCTCATCAAGCCATGCTGTGGTGGTGCCCGACATACTAAAAATAGAGGAACATGGGAACAGATGTTAGCTTAGGGCTAATCTTCCTCACCAATATATATATATATATATATACTACAAAGCCATAGTAATCAAAACAGCATGGCACTGGCATTAAAACAGACACACAGACCAATGAAACAGAAGAGAGAGCCCAGAAATAACTCCATGCATTTATGGTAAATTGATCTTTGACAAAGTTGTCAAGAATAAACAATGGGGAAAGGATAGTCTCTTCAACAAATAGTGTTGGGAAAACTGGTTTTCCACACATGGAAGAACTGAACCCTTACCTCACTCCGTATGTAAAAATTAACTCAAAATGGAGTAAAGACTTAAATTTAAGACCTGAGACCATAAAACTATTAGAAGAAAATATAGGAGAAAAACTTGAGATTGGTCTGGGCAATGCTTTTTTTGGACATGACCCCAAAAGCAGTGGCAAAAAAAAGTATAAGTAGATAATGGGATGCATTCAAACTAAAAAGCTTCTGCACAGCAAAGGAAATCATCAACAGAGTGAAGAGACAACCTACAGAATGGGAGAAAATATTTGCAAACTGTAATCTGATGAGGGGTTAATATCCAAAATATATAAAGAACTCATACAACTCAATAGCAAGAAACAAGTAACTCAGCTGAAAAATGAGCAAAGGATATGAATAAACATTTCTCAAAAGAAGACATATGAATGGCCAACAGATACATGAAAAGGTGCTCAACATCACTAGTCATCAGGGAAATGCAAATCAAAACCACAATCAGATATCACCTCACACCTGTTAGAATGGCCATGATCAAAAAAACACAAAAAATAACATGTCTTGCTGAGGATGTGGAGAAAAGGGAACACTTGTGCACCACTGGTGGAAATGTAAATTGGTGTGGCCACTGTGGAAACCAGTATGCAGGTTCCTCAAAAAATTAGCAATAGTATCAATAGAACACCTTGGTATGATTGATAGAACCAATCATTGTACATAAAACAGATCTACACATATATGATAAATAAAAGAACATAAGGGAAAAAATTAACAGTAGAACTACCACGTGATCCAACAATCCCACTCCTGGGATATATCCAAAGGAAATGCAATCAGTATTTCAAAGAGATATCTGCACCCCCATGTTCACTGCAGCATTAATCACAGTAGCCGAGATATGGAAACAACCCAAGTGTCCGTTGACAGATGAATGGATAAGGAAGATGTGGTACATATACACAACAGAGTATT
The DNA here is from genome assembly GCF_020826845.1 of Diceros bicornis minor. Classification (NCBI taxonomy): domain Eukaryota; kingdom Metazoa; phylum Chordata; class Mammalia; order Perissodactyla; family Rhinocerotidae; genus Diceros; species Diceros bicornis. Next base: position 85,675 of record NW_026691315.1, read on the forward strand.
ATTCAATCATGAGAAAGAAGGAAATCCTGCCATTTGTGACAACACGGACGAGCCTGGAGGACATTATGCTAAACGAAACAAGCCAGACAGAGAAAGACAAATATGGTATAATCTCACTTATACGTGAAATCTAAAAAAACAAAAAAACACATGGAACTCATAGAAGCAGAGATTAGAACGGTTACCAGGGGCTGGGGTTGGGGGAGGAGATGGTGGTCAGGGGTACAAAGATGCAGTGACATGGGTTGAATAAGTCCAGAGATCTCACTTACAGCACGATGACCACAGTTAATACTACTGTGCTGAATACTTGAGATCCGCTAAAAGAGTAGCTGGGTGCTCTCATCACAAAAAAATGGTAACTGTGTGAGGAGATGAGGTGTCAATTAGCTTGACTGCAGTAATTATTTCACTAAGTACATGTACATAAAATCAGCATTGGATACTCTAAAATATATAATTTTTATTAAAAGTATGTAAAATTAAAAATAAATAGCTATTGACATAGTTTTGGGTCTATAATTTTATTTCTTTTTTCTATTCGTTTCCTCCAGTTTTTTCCCCTTTATTTGTCTTTTTAAAACTTTCCTATTAGTTTTTTCAAAGGAAGTAATGGAGGCATGATTCACATGCCATAAAAGTCAAGTTTTTTTATTTTACAGTACTATTTGTTATGAACACATACATTCATAAACCACCACAGAAATCGAGACAGAAAACAGCTCTGCTGCTCCCAAAATTCCCCGTCTGCCCCTTGTGGCAGCCCCTCCTCCCCACTAGCCAACACTGATCTGTTCCCTATCAGTAGTTCTGCTTCTTCCTGAATCTCACAGGGGTGGGATCACACACTGTGTAACAACTTCTTGAGATTTACCTTCTTTACTTAGCAGATTGTATTTGATATTCATCCATTTCGTCTCACATATAAAATGCTTATTCCTTTTCATTACTGAATAATATTCCATTGGATGGATGTGCCACTTATTTACTAGCTGAAGACCGTTTATATCTACAGTTTGTCTGTTTGGGTTGTTTCCAGTTTTTGGAAATTGTGAATAAGTCTACTATAAACATCAACATACAGATTTTTGTGTGAACGTAACTTTTTGATTCTCTTTGACATATATCCAAGAATAAGATTACTGGATCAGAAAGATTACATGGTCAACATTTCTTTAACTTTACAAACAACTCTCAAAAGGTTTTCCAATATGGCTGAAACATTCTGCTTTCCCAGCAGGAGTGTACGAGCATTCTGGTTGCTCTGCATCCTTGACAGTACTTGATATTGTTGCTAATATTTTAAGCCATTCTGAAAAGTGCACACATGTATCTCATTGTGGTTTTAACTTGAATTTCTCTGATGACTGATGATGTTGAGCATATTTTCCTGTACTTTCATTCCATTTGTGTATCATTTTTGCTGAAGTGCCTCTTCAAATCTTTTGTCAATTTTTTACGAGGTTGTTTGTTTTGTTATTCAGATTTAAGGGTTCTTCATATACACCGAATAAAAAGCCTTCACAGATATGTGTTGCAGAAATGGTTTCTCCCAGTTTTTGACTTGTTTTCCTTCTCTCAACAGTGTCTTTTGAAGAGAAGGAGTTCTTAGTTTTGATAAAGTTTAACTAAACACAATTGGTTATGGGTGTGCTTTTGGTTTCACACCTGAGAAATCTTTGCCTAATCCAAGGTCATGAATATTTTCTCCTAGAAGATTTATAGTTTTAGATTTTACACTTACTGCTATGATTCACTTTGAGTTAATTTTTGTATGTGGTGTGAGACATGGGTCCAAGGATTTTGGGGTTTTGTTTTGCTTTGAGTTATATATTATGGTGGATATTTTTGCATATGAATATTCAATTTTTCCAGTGCCACTTTTTGAAAATACCATTCTTTCTCCATTAAGTTATTTTTGCAACTTTGTCAAATATCAATTGCTCATACACGTGTGATTCTGTTTCTGGATTCTCTCTTCTGTTCCACTGATCTCTGTGTTTATTCATTCACCAGTACACTATTGATTATCGTAATGTTATAATATGCCTGGAAAGCAGGTAGTTTAAGGCCTCCAACTTTGTTCTTCTTTTCAAAATTGTTTTGGATATTCTAATTCCTTTGTCTACTCAAAAAAATTGTAGAATCAACTTCATAGTTTCTATCAAAAATATGCTGGAATTGTAATTGGTATAGATCAACTTAAGGAGAATTAATATTTAAAATACCGAGTCTTCCAATCCACGAACACAGCATATTTCTGCTGGGGTTTGAATGCTTATGTCCTCCCAAAATTCCCATGTTGAAATCCTAACCCCCAAGGTTGAGAGTGTTTGAAGATGGGGCCTCTGGGAGGTGCTTGTGTCATGTGGGTCGAGCCCTCATGAACAAGATTAGTGCCTTTAAAACAAAAGAGGCTCCAGAGAGAGCCCTTGTCCCCTCCACCGTGTGAGGACACAGCAAGAAGGCACCGGCTATGAACCAGGAAGTGGGCTGTCACCAGAATGTGACCATGCTGGCGCCTTGATCTTGGACTCTCAGCCTCCAGAACTGTGGGAAATAAATGTCTGTTTTTTATAAGCTATCCAGTCTGTGGGTTTTGTTATAGCAGCCCGAATAGACTAAGACCATTTCCCTGCTTATTGAAGTTTTCTTTTACTTCTTCCATCAGTGTTTTGTAGTTTTCAGCATAGAGATTCTACAGGCATATTATAGGACTTATTCCTAAATATGTTATGATTTTTGTTGCTATTGTAAGTTGCACTTTAAAAATGTCAATTTCTGGGGGCTGGCCTGGTGGCACAGTTGTTAAGTTCGCATACTTCACTTCCACGGCCCTTGGTCCTCCAGTTCGGATCCTGGGCATAGATCTACACACTGCTCATCGAGCCATGCTGTGGGAGCATCCCATACAAAGTAGAAGAATATTGGCACAGATGTGAGCTCAGGGACCATCTTCCTCAAGCAAAAGAAAAAACATGTCAATTTCCAATCATTTATTGCCACCGTATAGAAATACAAATGATTTTCGTATGCTGACTTTGTATCCTATGACCTTGTTACACTCATTTATGAATTCCAGTAGCCTTTTTTTTTGTTATATTCTTAAGGATTTTTTACGCAGTCATGTCATCTGTGAAAAAAGACAGTTTTACTTCTTCCTTTCCAATCTGTATTCCTTTTATTTGATTTTCTTGCTATTTCACACCAACTAAGAATCCAGTGTGGTGTTGACTGGAGACAATGAGAGTGGATGTCTCTGCCTTGATCCTGACTTACAGGGGAAGCCTTTAGTCTTACTGTCTGTGATAACTGCAGGTTCTCATGGATGCCTTGTATCAAGATAAAGTTCCCTCTACTTCTACTTTCCTGGACTTTTATAAATGGATGTAGAATTTCTTCAAATGCATTTTCTGCATGTCACATGATTTTCCTCTTTAATCTGGTGGTGTGGTGGATTACATTGTTTTATTTTTTGTCCTATTGTCTATTTTTTTTTCCAGTCATTTCTCCAGGGTTCACAATCTCCATCTCTAACTTTTCCTGTTCCACTTACAATGAACATTTTAGTACTTCAGGTAAAATATGGAAATATTGCAGCCATATTGGGCCACCCTGCCCATCCTTTATGCTGTAGTAACTGTATGTACTGCATCTACATATCTTATGAACCTCAGAAGAAAATATTATCATTTTTTAAAGACTTTATTTTTTTAGAGCAGTTTTTGTTTCACAAAAAAATTGAATGTTTGGTACATATATGCCCTGCTCCCATATGCACAGCCCCCCCACTATCAACATTGCCCATCGGATGGTGTATTTGTTACAGATGACGGACCTGCACTGACATATCATCACCCAAAATCACAGTTTACACCAGGTTCACTCTCGCTGTTGTGCATTCTGTGGGTTTGGACAGATGTCTAATGACATGTATCCACCATTATTGTGTCATACAGAATAGTTTCACTGCCCTAAAATCCCTCTATGCTCACCTATTCATCCTTCTACCCTCCCCATAATATTACAGTTTTTACTGTAAGTTGTGTGTATTATACAAAAGTTAGAAGGAGAAAGCAGAAAAAATGAGTAGCCTTTGACATTTACCTAGATATTTACCATTTCTGAAGCTACTTATTCCATTCTGAGGATCTGAGATTCCTTTTCTGGTATAATTTCCCTTCTCCTAAAGAATTTCCTTTAGCATCTTCTATTGTAGAGATTTGCTAGTAATAATTTCTCTTAGTTTTTCTAAATCTGAAAATGTTGTCTCTCAACAGTGATTTTCAAAAGATATCTTCGCTGGATATACGATTCTGGATTGACAGGTCTTTTTTTTCTCTCTCTCAACACTTTAAATCTCTTTTCTCATTCTCTTCTGGTCCCCATAGTTTCTGATGAGAAGTCAGCTATTAATCAAATCATTACTCCACTCTGTGTGAAGTGTCATTTTTCTCTGTTGCTTCCAACGTTTGCTTTTCGGCCTTGGTATCCAGCTGCTTGATCTGATGTGTCTTTATGTGGGACTGTCTTCATTCTGCTTGGTGTTAGTTGAGCATCATATTTGCAAATGTCTATCTTCCATCACTTGGATAATTCCAGCCACTATTTCTTCAAGTATTTTTGTCTGCACATTCTCTCTCTCCATTCCTTCTTTGAAGCCGACCATATGTATATTAAAGTTTGATCTTACCTAAGAGTGACTGGGGCTCTGTTATTTTTCCACCCTTTTTTCATTCTATTTTCCATGTTAATTTCTATTGCTCTACTTAAATTCCATGTAAAGAATTTATTTCTAATATTGTATTTTCCAATTCTAAAATTTTCTTTTTTAAATTTTTCTGCTGAGTTTTCCTACTCTTTCATTTGCTGCAAGCATATTTGTTTACCTTCACGGAGGATAGTTATGACAATCACTTTAAAATCTTTGTTTAATACTTATGCTTTCAGCCAAGATGAAATAACAAGGAACACATTTACCCTTCTTCCCACAACAACTGAAAATCTTGGGGAACATATATCAAACAGTAGTTTTCACACATTGGGTCTCAGGCAGCAGAGTTCAGTGATCCCTGAGAGATCTGGAACCGACAAGGTGGGCCCTGTGGTGGCCCTGCTGCCTGGAGAGAGAATTCCAGGCTCCAGCACAAGGAAGGAGAACCCAGGTGGACCCCTGAACTCTCCCTGAGTTGAAGAGATGGCACTGGGTGTCCTGGGAGGCTGAGGTGACTAGAGCACATAGAGAAGACCACCCAAGAAGAGAGAACTGCAGCAAGAGAGAACGTCACAGATTCTCAGTGGGCCCACTGCATCTTCCACTGAGTACTGACCAGTGCACTCATGTGAGGAAACTACCCAACACTACAGAATCAAACACCAAAAAATTAGAGGAAATAATTCTTGGAGCTCACACAGACAGGAATGGTTTGGGTTCAACTAGTCCACACATGGCTTAGGAAAGCCCCATAACTCACAGGAGATTGTGTCCAGTATTCAGAGTGGCCTCAGTGGTGGAACACAGTCAGCCTTGGACTAAAGTTTACTCAGATCCCACCTAACAAAGCTTAGAATCAGCCTGAATGTTTCAAATTGTTTCAAAGTAACACAACTCTGTCCCAGGAAACAGCTCAAGAATATTTTTAGGAGTACAAACTATCCAGGTTCCAACAAGGAAAAATACACAATGTCTACCAGCCAACCAAAAATTACCTGGTACGCAGGAAAACACATCATGTAATGAGGAGACAAATCAGTCAACTGATACTGACCACAAATAGCACAGATGACGTAATTCATAGACAAAGATGAGATGTTATTACTGTCATCATATTCCACATGTTCAAGAAGTTAGAGACAAGATTGACAATGTGGGGGGTTGGGAGTGGGTGAAATAGGTGAGGGGATAAGAGGTACAAACTTCCAGTCATAAAATGAATAAGTCATGGGGATGGAATTACATCATGGGGAACATAGACAATAATATTGTCATAACTTTGTATGGTGACAGATGGAACTAGATTTATCACGGTGATCACTTTATAATGTATATAAATGTCAAATCACTATGTTGTGCCCCTGAAACTATCATAATATTGTATGTCAATACTTCAGTAAAAAAAAGAAAAGGCTGATGATGTTAAGTAGAAATATGGAAGATATGAAAAAGACCCAAAAACTTTTAGAGATGAAATGTCTGTAACTAAACATCTGTAATGAAAAACTTACTAGATGAGATTAAGAGCAAATTAGTCAAAAGATTAATGAAATTGAAGACATATAATAGAAACCATTCAAAATAAAATACAGAGAGAAAATAGACCAAAGAAAATGAGCAGAAAGTTAACTGTAGGACAAATTCAAATGACCTAAAATATGTGTAATCAGAAAGAGAAAGAGAAGAAAACAGAAAAAACAATTTGAGGAAATAATGACTGAAAATTTTCCATATTTTATTAAAAAAAAACTATAAACCCACTTATCCAAGACACTTAATTAACCCCAAGTCTAAGAAGTATGAAGACGGCACATCATAATTAAATTGCTTAAATAGGGTGATAACAAGATAATCATGAAATCAGACAGGAGATAAAAAGACCTGCTGAGTGCAGAGAAACAAAGGTTAGGATGAAGGCAGATCTCTTACTGGAACTGAGGCCAGAGCAGAGTAGAGCAAGGTCTTCAGAGAATTGAGAGAAAAAGCTGCTAATTTATGATTCTATGCCTGGCAGCAAAGGGTACAAATAAGATAAAATATCAACTTTCTCAGACACACAAGAGCTGAGATAATTCATGGTCACCAGCAGATCAGCGCTGAGAGATGCTGAAGGAAAATGACACAATATGGAAACCTTATGTGAAGAAAGGGATAGAGAGCACTTTCTGTGGGGTATGTAACACGTCGAATAAAACGTGTGACAACGTGGACACGGAGGCTGCAGTGGGGGTGGGAGAGCACTGTTGTGACGTTGTTCAGACGTCATGAAGTGGTCTGATATTATTTGAAGATAAACTGTGATAAGTTAAAGATGTGTACTGTAAACACTAAGGCATGCACACACACGCACACATAGAGCAAAGACTTATCCAGAATAAGCCAAAAAAGATGATTAAATGGAAGCATAAAAAATACTTAAATTATCCAAAAAAAAAGCAGTCTAAGAGGAAAAAGGAAACAAAAAACAGATTGGTCAAATAAGAAACAAATCGCAGGATAGATTCAAATCTAACTATTATCAGCAGTAACATTAGAAGACAGTGGTCTAAAAACCCCATTTAAAAGGCATAATTTGTCAGATTGAATAAGAAAGCAAACTCAACTATATGCTGCCTACCCCAAACCCACTTTAAATATAAAAACACAAATAAATTAAAAATAAAGAGATTGAAAAAACATGCCATGCTAACACTAGTTGAAAGAAAGCTGGAGAAGCTATACTAATACTAGATAAAGCAGATTTCAGGCGCAGTGAATATGACCAGGAATAAAGGAGGTCATTGTGAAATCCAAAAGGATCCATTATCAAGAAGACATAATATAGACTGTTTATGCACCTAATAACCGAGCTTCATGGCACATGAAGAAAAATCCTTATCTGCCAGTTCCAACACCTGGGTCATCTTGGGATCTACCTCAGTTGGTCCTCTTTTCTCTTAATAATGTGTCCCATTTACTTGATTTTTGGATGTTGGGTGATTTTGCACTGTGTCCTGGACATTATGAATGTGGTGTGGTGGAAATTTTGGATTCTGTTATTTTCCACCAATAACTGTGTCTCTTGGTTCAGCAGGTAGTGATCTCAGCTGGTCTTCAACTGCAAACTGGCTCCTAGCTGCAGCTCCAGCCTCAGTTCAGATCTTCTGTTGTTAGCGGGTGGCTTGCGCATGTGTGGTTCAGTCCGTCAGAAAGGTGGGGGCAGAGTCTGAAGTTTCCCCTGCACATTTCTTCCCCTCCTGCAATCCCCCTCCCTCTTCAGTGACTATGTCCGGGACTAGGTGCCTGGAGAAACTCAAAGGTGGGTTTGGAAGCAATTAACTGTTTTTCCAAGCTGTTTCTTTTCCTTTTGTAGGTTAAGGAGATGTAACCACCAGCCATCCTGAAACTGACCAAATGAGGCACTCAAGGGAGATGTAACCACCAGCCATCCTGAAACTGAACAAGCCACACCACAAGAGCTATGCCCATGACCTTTGCTTTATTTTTAATGCAAAGATCTCTCCAGGAGGAGCTTAGGCCTCATTATGTGGAAGCATGTTCTCGAACTGAGCTTGTGGAAGTGAATACCCACCTCTCCCTTTTGAATATTATTCCCCAACTGAAATAAAATTTCCTGCTTCCCTTCGTTCTGGGACGCCATGACTTTGGAAATGATTCCTCATGGCCTCCTATTTGCTGCAAATACAGTTTACTTTGTGAGACAACTTCCACTGGTATAGTCTTGTTTAACTCACCAGGAGGTGAGCCCACTTGGTTTGGTAACAAGCCCACTTGGTTCGGTAACAACCACAGCCCCCCAGTTTCATTTTTCTCGTTCTTGGGCTGTGAAGACTGTGGTTTTCCCAGAGCCACTGCCTCCCATGCCCTGCTCTGACTGCACATGGCCCCAGACTGGAAGCCACAGAAATTCACTTCAAACTACTCCCCAGGAATCTGTCTGCTGCCGTTCACTCCCCAATGCCATCAAGCGGCTCCTGGTTGCATTATGTACAGATTTTCTAGTTGTTCTCTGCGGGGGAGGCAGTGTGGCATGATCTTACAAAATCATTACAGGACGCAGAACCAGCAATTACCTGTCCACTTTTAGAACTGCCTTGTGCACGAACCTCACATCCTTTGAGTCCCAGTTGGAAAAAGCGTACGTTTCATCTGTTTCAAAGGTCGAGATAGCTTCACTGCAGGGGACTTGAGGAACAGATTACCATCTTCCAGAGGACATGAGTGCAGCATAGTGAACGGAACCCCTGAATAGCCACGGGTGCACTAGACGGGGGTTGGGGCCGGCTACCACAGGAGGGAAGAGGAGAGGACAGCTGGAGCCTATTCTGTTTTCAGAGTCCCCATCTCAGCACAGCTGTCTGCTCCTGCCCAGAAGCCACCTCCCCTCCTTCTTTCTATGTCCTTAGAGAAAAATAAAGCCAACCTCCTTCCCCCCCGATCCCCACCAACCCGCCAGTCATTCAGTGTCAGCCTGACACCATGCCCACTGGTCAGAGTGGGCCCAGGATCCAAGGACACACCACTGAGCAGTCTGGTTTCTGCCTCACAGCTCAGCAGAGATAGTCATGCTAACAGACGCCAGGTGAGAGGGAGATGGGTGAGGGTCAAGACAGAGGAGGTTACACCTGAGGGAAGTTGGGGGGCCCCCTTGTGCCACGGAAGGAGGGTGGTCCTCACTCTGCAGGCAGCAGGAGCTGGGGCACCGAGGAGTGTTGTGCCAGGAGCGTTGTGATCCGACTGCATTTCACTCAACATTAACAAGTTCCCATCCAGCCTCAGCCCCTGACACGCCCAGTGCGTCTCCAGAAAGGGGTAGACGCAAGCCAGAAGGATCCCGGCAGCAGTATTTCCCCACCGAGTGCTGGGGGAAGGGCTGTGGTCCTGGGTTTGGAGCTGAGAGGAGGTGGAGAGATCCAGCATGGGAGGGCGGGGGTAAGCAGGGATTTGACGGGGAGCCCAGCCAGGGACATTAACAGGACAGGAAAGCGGGTGCAGGTCATGGTCCTGGGGGGCTCGGTGTTCAGGTGATGGTCTAAGGGCTGGAGGTCTCACCTGCACACTCAGTTCCTGTGGATGGGGCGGCAGGGCCCCAGAACCCGGACACACTGTTGTTAAGACAGTAAATCTTGTAACAGCAGCCACCGTGCATCAAGCGCATGCTCCTGCCGTGCTTCACCTGCACCACCTCCACTTCTGACCACCTCCCGGAAGTGGGGATTCCTCTCCGTTTTTGATGCGGGGCAGCCATCAGGGTCCAGCTTGAGATGAACACATGGGGCCCACGGGAAGCCTAGATGCAGAGCCACCTCCGCCATCCCCGGCCTTAGAGGGTCAGCTTCCCCGTCTCCAACAAAGGGTTGACAGTACTGTGACCCTGTAGACCCCATGGGGTTGTCTGATGGTCCTGGTGAGCTGACAGGGTGACACGGTGGGAGGAGATGAGGGGGATGCTGCTGGCTCTGCTAGCCACGCCACAGCCGGGACTCAGGGCCAGGACACGAGCTTCGTGGGGGTGCTTGCCCTCCATACAGATGCAATGCCGTGACTGGAGCCGCTCAAGAACTTGGTCCAGCCATGTGTTTCCTGAGTGGGGAGCAGCCAGACTGGCCAGACTCGGAAGCTCCTGGAACATGCGTGCGGAGCCTCTGCTCCAACTGTCTGCATCCTGGTCCCCTCGAGAGCAGCTATGGGAACCAAGTGCTCTCTCCTTCTTGAAGGTTGACTGCACTTGTCTGAAGCTGGCGGACACAGTCAAGACGGTGGGAAACGCTGGGTATCGTGAGGGGGACTGGGCCCACCCTCAGAATGAGCACGTGTGTGTGTTGTGTGCCACTGCTGGCTTAGGCATGCTTATAAGTGACATACATGTGCGCACATGTACACACACACACACGCACGCACACTCACAGCTCACTTTCACTGAAAGTGTTTCCCAGGGAACACCAGCCCAGCCACGGCGTGTGTCCAGGTCTCTGTCACCGAGGACATGCAGCTAGAGGGCGTGAGCTGAGACAAGGAGAGAGAAGAGGACAGAACCAGGAGAGGAGAAACTGCCTGTTCCAGGAGGTGACAAGGAGAAGAGCGCCCCATCTCTGAGGAAGAAGCTGGGGCCCTCTTGGGTACTCTGAGGTCTTGCCCAAGTCACTTTCTACAGAGGATTTGGGGTATCCACAGCATGTCCAGGGCCACCTCCCTAGCTCTACTGAGAAAATACTGACTACTTTGGACGGCACCCACAAGGACCACGGTGAGACATATGTGCGGGGCAGCGGCCTGGAACAGGGCCTGTTCAGAGGGGCAAGGAGACATCACCAGGCTATTAGGAGGATGGTCTGGGAGGCTCAGAGCAGGATGTCACAGGGGGCCCATGCAACAGGTGCCCTAGGGAGAGGGAGAGAGAGAGAGAGAGAGACAGAGACAGAGAAAGAGAAGAGAGACAGAGAGGGAGAGAAGGAGAGAGAGAGAGAGATCCCTGACCTTTGAGTTGCTGCCTCCACCGCTGGCTGGTGCCAACTCACACGCCATCCCACTTCCGCCCATCACCCCCACGCCTGCCCCGGGGCCAGCCCCACCACAGAGAGGCTGGTTCCTGGTCACCTCTGTGCCGTCCCTTCCCGACCTGACCCCAGTGCAGGGGAGAAGGTTCAGACAAGTCTTTCCATGTCCCTCTGCATGACAATAGACTTCCTCCCCTCTCCCATTCCACAGGCCCATCCGGAACATCCACCTTAGTCATTAGCTCAGGAGAGGATGCAAGATGACAATCTCTGCTATTGTGTGGGGAGACTCAGTTTCCCGGGTTTCCCCCACGGACACATGTTCTTCAGCTGGGTCTGATTTTCTCCAGACAGCCTGTCTTGTTAAGGATTTGGCCAGCCCTAAGCACCTGAAGGGAAAGGGCGGAGGGGGGTTCTCTCTCTGCCCCCAACAGCCCCGAGCTGGGTTGGTCCCTCAGACCTGGCCAGGGGCAGCCCATCCCCTGGCGCCCTTCCCCGGGGCATCCAAGGGCAGGCTCGGCGCCAGCCCCACCCCGCTCGCCACTGCCCGACCATCGTCCTCCCTAGGGGGGCCTGGGCAGGACAGGGACTCGGGTGTGGGAGGCCTCCAGATCTCAGGCCTGGCACACCGTTTACCAGGCTGCTTCCTCCTCTGACGGGGGCCCAGCACACGCCCCAGGAGACTTGGCAGCCGCCCCCAGGGCTCTATCCTCTGGAACTCGTCCCCTTGGAAGGGGCCTGGCCCAGGTGCCAGGTTCAGCGTGTCGGCCAGCCTCCTTTGGAGAAAGCAGGCAAGCCGAGCCAGGCTTGCAGTGGCCCTGGCGTGACACCTGCCACCTCAGGCAGAGGGCCTCCCGCGTCCCCTCCATGGCGGATTTCTCCCCGGAGCCGTGGCCTGGGCACTAGGAAGGCCGGGCCTCCCCGACTCCCGGGAGGAGGGGCTAGCCCAGTTGCGCCCTGGCTCCCAAACCCTGCGGTGCCATCTGCCTGTCTTGGCGCTTCTGACTCCACAGAGCCTTTCCTACACCTGGGCTGGCTGCAGTGGCAAAGTGCAGGCATGGGGTGAGGCCATGGCTTTGTCTTTCCAGGAAAAAATGAGCCCCTGGCCGAAGCAGCTGGCCCAGGCAGAGACTTGAGTTTGCAGCCCAGTACGTCGGTGGCCATCAGGGCCAGAGCAATGCTTCCAAGGCTGGGACGCCTCCTCCAAGCTGAGTGGGAGTGGGGGAGGGGAGGGAGACAACAGCTGAAGCCGAGTCCAGAAGAGCAGCGATGGGACAGCTGCAGCTGGGTCAGAGCCTGGAGGGAGGGCGGGGCCTTCACTGAGGACCCCCCGAGTCCAGCCCTAGGCCCCCGGATGTCGCGCATGCACCCTTGGCCTGGGCAGTGTGTGGTGGGTTGAAGCCAAGCCCGCAGGGCTCCCGGAGCGGCCAGAGAAAGAAGGGCCCATGGAGAGGTAGGCGAGGTCGGCAGGGTGGGTCACCTGTGACCCCAGGCTCAGGGTCTCACGTGTGCCCTCCATGGCGGATTTCTCCCTGGGGCCTTGGCCTGAGCACTAGGAAGGCCATGCCTTCCCAACTCCCTAGAGGAGGGGCTTGCCCAGTTTGGCCATTGTCACACTGGCCACATTTCTGACCTTCCTTAGTCAAACTCACTTCTTCCTGTGAGTCTCTGCACCAGGGTGCCTTCTCCTTGTCACACTAACTGTTCCCAGACCTAGGCAGGAGTGCTAACACTTGTCATTCTGGTCACAGCAAAGTTCTGAAATGCCTCAGGGAGGCCTTTCAAAAGCACCTAGCACAGTCTCTACCATCACCGATCTCACATCAGAAGAGCATTACATGATTTCCGCATCCTTCCTCCCATAGAGATAAAATGAGTGCATGAGGAAGAGCTGTCTGCTTTGTCTGAAGCAGGTAATACCTGCTGGTAATACCAGGCACACGACTGTCTCTTCCAGGCCAAATTTTTCCCACCACGAGTCCACTGTTTAAGGAAACTGTCATTCCCTCTCTTTCATGGGTCTGGTTTCCCCCAAGAACACAGTGAACCATCCCCTCTCCCTGTGCTGCATCACCATAATCCCACAGCCAGAAGATATGCACAAGTTTAAATCACCACCATATCCTGAATTCAGGCACTGCTGAGACCTTCCCATCAATTTTGTCATTCAATGGTGACTCCTGAGGACACCTTTCCCCTGAGACCCACTCCCAACCTGTCCTTAGCTTCTTACAGTAACACCGAAATATCCTCAGAGTTCTCCCAACCTGGGCAAGAAACATTCTGAAATGTTCTCTGTATTAATTTTCAGGGACTGGGGATATTGGTAGATGTAATTTGAGTGTGTATGTGCAGTAGTTTCTACGCAGGTATCCTGTTTTTCAGACACATATAAAATAGTGTGGCTACTCAATGCACCAAGAAAACGGATAACTGATCAAATTTTTTCATGATGTGAAGTCTTTAGAGAATAAATGTCACGGTTAAGAGCGCAGACTATGGAGCTAACTCCTCATGTCCAAATTCCAGCTGCATCCCTTACTAGGTATTTGTATTGGCAGAGTTATTTACCTGATTGGTGCCTCAGTTTCTTCATCTCTCAGTTGGCAATAATGATCAGCATACCTACTTTGTAGGTTTATGGAGAGTATTAAAGGAGTTAATGTTTGAAAAATGTTTGGAACACCTAGTGTATTGCCAGTGCTGTACCTATATATTAGAAATAAAATTTAGAAATTCTTCTGACACTGCCTGTGTGCCCCAGAGTGTGAGACTGTTGCCTGGATGTATGTAGAAAGCACTCCATGACATACGATGAATAAATGAGTGAACAACATTGGCGAATGCATTACCAATGTCACCTATGTCACCCTACAGGCATCCCCAAGCTGAACCACATGCAGACATTCCTGCTCTGTCCTGCATCACATTCCCTGGAGGAATCACTGGGGCTTCTTAGACCCTGGTAACCGTGCCCACTAAAGGTTCTTTTCTGTCAGCAAACCCCAGTCTTTGTCCAATTGCTGCAGCTCACAGGGTCTGCACTCTGATCCTTGTCTTCACTCGAGGGAGAAGTGCCATCCCCAGAGCTGGGCACACGCAGAGGCTGAGCCTTGGAGAAAATGATTCCCTGGCCCTGGGGCAGGTAGAAGAGCGCAGGGACAGAGTGGGATTTGGGGAAAATCCTCCAGGTGTTTTCAGAAGGGATGGAGGCAGGGGATGTGTCAGCAAGGACTGGTCTGGTTGGTGGGCCTTGGTGGTTAAATAGTAGGGGGGCTGGGAAATTTCCTAGGTTCTAGCATAATACAATCAATATAATGGTCATGAAATCAGAATCAGCCTAATTAAGGCCAAGTTAACCCAATGTCAGCTGTTCCCTGACTCTCTAATCCAGTAGTGACTTATAATAAAGGTATTAGTGTTCTATTATCTACTTTTCATTGATTGGCTAGAGTAATTATTCTTTACATAGCCTGTCTGTTTTTACATAGTAAAGAAAAAGTGAGTTTTAAAACAACTCTCCTTGGAAAAGTCTCCCTAACATATTGAATTAATAACAGAAGCCACGACAGGAAATTCACCACATATCTTGAGCTTTAGTCTCTGGTTTTAGATCTTCCTAACTGGTAAATTACCTTGACTTCTGCCTTCTTTCTTGAGATTAGTGCATTTAGGACTAAGTAGGAGTGCAACCTCATGCCATGTGAGAAGTGGTGACTCTAGGAAGAGGTTTGTTTCTTTCTGTCAGTGTGTGTGCGTGTGTGTGTGTGTGTGTGTGTGTGTGTGTGTATGACAGTTTTTGCTGCATCTTGCAGTGTGGGCCAGTGTAGACTCCTTTTCTAGGGAAAAAAATTCCCTAGCCACTTTCTCCGGACTTTCTTTTCACTGGTGGCTTCCTCGGCACTGTCCAATAGTAACATTAAGCACTCTATGTTATAGAATTTAATTTTTTTCTTAGTAGCCACATTTTAAAAAATGAAAGCAAACAGGTGAAACTAATTTTAATAGTATATTTTAACCCACTAGAACCAAGATATTATCAATGTGGGTGCAATCTATACAAAAATTAATAATGAGAAAGTTTACCTTTTTTTCCTGGGTTTCATAAATCCAGTGTGTACTTCCCACTCTCAGCACAATCTCCATTTGGAAGTTGAGTTTTTTCATACATTCTCTGTACTGAGATTTAATGTTCACAGTCGTCAAATAAGAGTCACTAGGAGTGGGGTGGATGATAATTTCACTACTGATTTAAGCTCTAATGGAGCTATGAACACCAACTGGTCAATGGGTTAATCAAATGAATATAGTACAGAAGAATGGTACGATTTGGGATTTAGAAAAAGACTGGGGACCGTGTGTCCTGACAGGGAGCACCAGGGCTTTTCTTGTTGAGAGTGACAAGGACAAAAAGAGAATAAAGTCATACTCATAAGTGTCTAACAACATGGGGGAGAAGAAATGACCTGCCGTAATCCTGAGTTTTGACCTCGAGCTTTCTGTTCTTTACCCAAATCTCTTTGATGATGTCCCAGGACACAGGTCAGATTAATCCCCACAGGGAAAGAGGGAGGGTAGAAGTACAAGGCATCTGACATAATTGTCCTGGGAAAGCAGGCTTCATTTATCACTCTGATCCACATTCACAATTTATTTTTATAGGGTAAGAGGAAAAGAAGTATGAGGGTCAAATCATCACAGAGGAAGCGACATGATTGTGGAAACCAATCCAACCCAAAGCCTGGTTTGAGCATCTCCATCCCTTTGAGGATGTCCAGTTACATATTCAAGAGGCCAGTTACTAGAATCACATCCTATCCTGGCAATGAGGTCAGATGCCATCAATGGGAGGAAACGTTGGAGCAGCCCCAACAACTCTGCTGGCAGAAGAGACTGCAAGGTCTCCAGGCCTGCAGAGTGCAGGAGAACTGTTAAGACCTTTGGACCTTGCCAAAGCCCTGCTGAGTCTTGCACCTATTTGCACAGATGCATCCCTGCCAGGTGTGTTCACAGGTGGTCTGAACTCCAGCTCCATGCCCACCCCTGCCTGGTCTTCAGATTCAGCAGAGACGATCCCAGGTGCTGGTCTGTACATCCCACAGCTCCTTTGCAAACAACTTCTGGTGACTGAGGAGGATATCAGGAAACAGGAAAAAAAAGTGAAGACGGCAAGAGAGAGACTGGCAGTAACACTGAGGCAGAGAGACTCGCTAGCGAGGCAGGGAGAGTGAGGGGCCAAGAAGGACGTCCCGACAAACACGATGAAGAAAAGACAAGACGGTGCAGATGACATGGAGCTCACACTACATTAATGCCTCTGCAGGGCTCCTGATGTCTTCTTGCTTTGAGCTCTTGAGACTTTAGTATATACCAATAGTTTTCTTTTCTTTGATTCCTTTGCATGACAGAGAAGATACAGACAGTGATCCTTCTGAGGTGAGAGATTGGGTTTCAGGTGAGGAGAGAAAGGAGAGCTTTTCTTCTCATTTTGTTCTCTCATTTTCCTTTCCTGAGTGTTACGCATTTGTATTTTAAGATCAACAGAGAGTTATTACAGTCAGGGGATTCTTTAGAGTTTTGCCCTCACAGTCACAGAGAAAACCTACCTAGTCCAAATGGATTGTCCTTTTTGTGTAATATTCCAATAGATTCCAACATATTTCACTAAAGAGCTGTTATATCTGTCTTCTCAAAAAAGACACCTACTTCTGGGTCTCTATTTTTCTGGTATTTGTTGCATGTTGAATCACAGTTGCATATAATGAAATACTGGATCGTCCCTTTTTTTAGATTTATATGTGTTGGAAATTTGATTCATGAAAATTGATATGCCATTGTGGTATCATGCTCTCAGGAGAATGACTGTTTTCAGCATCACAAGTCTCACAATAAGCCAGTGTGTTGGGATTTGTCTATTTGCCTGATCGAGTACGTTGCACTCTTCAAATCCTCTTTATCATTACTTACTTTTGTCCCACAGATTTATCAGTTTCTGAGAGCAATGTGTTAAACAATAATAGAGTATCTTAGTACTTATATCTTCCCTAAAAAATGAGTTATTTTTTAGCTAAATCTTCTCTCCTCTATTCTTCCATGTGGTAATCATCTGGAATTTTGGTTCGAATGTGTTTTTAATGTCTTGTTTTAAAACTAATACTAAATTAGACAGACTGTTTTTTCCTTTCCTCGTGACTCCTGTTATGTTTTCCTGGGTTCACATTTCTTCTTCCTGATGTACATTCTTTACCGGTTCTTTCACTGCAGGCCTGTGGGAGGTCAACTTTGAGTCTGTTTGTAGGTCAGATAACGTCTTTCTTTCTTTGACACATAGTTTGAATAGGTATTTAATTTAGCTTTGGAGTAATTTTTTTCCTTCTTTGTCAAGTTATTTAATATATCTGAGCCTTCATATCTTTAGCTTAAAATGGGAATAAAACCCTAAAAATGGTGACTGTAACTGAGATAATACACGCAGAGCATGCCAGTCATGTTGCTTAGCAGAAATTAAATAATCAATAATGATTATTATTAATCATTATAATGATATTATTATAATAATGTAATATATAATAATATATTAATGTATAATAATAATTATACGTTAATTTATAATTATAATGTACAGTGTATAATGTATGCAATGTATAATAATAATATATTAATATTATTAATCATTATAATCCTCAGAGTGTGCATTCTCAGAGAATCACTGCCTAAGATTGAGAATATGAAGCTCACACACAAAAAGTCTGAGAGAGTGGCATGACCATGATTTTAATTCTCAGCCCTTGCGTATCTTCAGCTGTGGTCATCTGCACAGTGTGTGCAGATAATGTAATCTGTTCCCACAGACCCACAGCAGAACAGCGCAGCCTGCCTCATGCTTGGGATGCTCTGGGCTGCTTTTTGGGGAGCCTCTGCTGTGAGGCTAGTTGGACTCTGTACAGAGAAAGATGAAAAAAGACTCTTTCTTTTCCCTCAGATTTCTCCCCCCGAGTTTTATTCAGTTTTACATCCAGAGCAGATACTCTCTTCCCAGAGCCTTGGTGTTACTCTGGGATTCAGGCTTCCCAGACACCTAGTCATTTCAGCTCCCAAGGCCAAGGTGACTGCAGAGTCATGTCTCACCCACTCCTCCCATCTTGGCCTGTTTCCCGTCATGGAGGACCCATGAGTGGGGAGAGGAGCCATCGAGGGAGATTGATCTGGAAGTCCTGGTGAATCTGAGCTTCAGAGAATGAAGCAGAAAAGGGGAACTTAAGACTGCCAGGCCTTCAGTGGGGGAGGAATATGGAGGAACCGAGAGGGGTGTGATGGCTGCACAGAGTCAAGGGGAGGGATGTTCCAAAGTTTCCTAAGAGAAGGGAAACCTTGCACTGAAGTGGAGATTCGATTTTACATGATGGCAATGTCTGTGCTGGTTTCACCAATTCTGGTGTCCCTGAGGGATGAACTGGTGTGACACCACAGGACAGATGTTGCAGTCACTTTCAGGACTTAAAGAAGGTGAAATCTTTCAGCTTAGGCCCCTGTGAGCCAGTCAGGGGCCAAGTCTAGAAAGGCTTGGAGCCTGAGTCCATCCAATGTGATTTCGTTCTGTTTCAGCCAAGCTCCTCTGGAACCAAGCTGGGAAAAGGGGACCTCAGATCTAGTCAGATCTAGTCATCGCAGCTTCCATAGGTCGCCATGAGGCAGGTAATAGCCCAGGCGCCGTCACTGGACCTCATAGTCGCTCTCCTTCCTCCGCTGGCAGACAGTGACTTGTGAGGTGAGGAGAGCACATCAGAATGTTCCAGTCAGTTGCCCAGTATGGGAGACTCCAGGGGAAGGAGATGTCAAAGTCACAGAGACCCGATGCCTCCTGTGTCTCCCTCTTCCTTTTGTCCACTTAATTTTCACCCTCAGTCCTTCTTTTCCTTCCCTTTTCCCTCTCTTGGCTCTCTCTTCCTCTCTTTCCCCTACATGTTCTAACTTAATTGAGGTATTAACGACATACAATTAACTGCATACATTTAAAGTGAACAATTTGATACATTTTGATTATAACTTAGTCAACCAACACCACAATCAAGAAAAGGAATGCCCATCCTCCCCAAATTTCCTCATGCTCATTTTAATTCCTCCTTTCCTGCCGTTTGCAAACACATTCTCATTCCCAGGCAACCAGTGATCCGGTATATGTCCCTACAGATTTTCCTGTATTTTCCAAGAATTTTTATAAATGAGATCATATACTATGTACTCATTTTTTACTGGCTTCTTTCACTCAGCATAATTATTCTGAGATTTATGCTTGTCACTGCATGTACTATGAATTCATTCCTATCCCCATCCCTTCCCTGGCAGCACTGTGCACACACCTGAGCACTTCCCAGGTTGGCATGAGAGCCAATAGTACTGCTGCATCCCCAAAAGTAGGAAGGCGCCTTAGTGCAACTCTGGGAGGGGTTGGCAGCAGCCCTGGACCCACGCATGAATGCTTTCCTGGATGGTTGGAAAGCCCACCGTGCCACTGGAGTCCCAATGATTGGCCAATGCTCAGAACCCTTGAAGAAGACCCACCCACCAAGCACAGAGGCTGGCATGAGCATAAGAAAAGGCAGCATCAGATATATGTGCACATGCAAGTGCTTTCCCAGATGGCACAAATACCCGTAGTAGTGCTATGGTCACACAACTGGGTACGTGTCTCCGTGTGGCGGCAACTCTGAGCCCAGTGTGAATGCTTTCTCAGCGGGTGGGAACACCCACAGTACCCATGCAACTTCCAGCATATGGGGTGGGATCAGAAACACAGCTCATGCTTCCCCCACAGTGGTAGGAGGTGGAATCTGTGACCTGATACTAGCACAAATATGCAGGCAAAAGATTAGTTCATCAAACACCATAAGAAACTACAGTAAAAATTCAGAGCAGAAGGAAATGACAAGTCTCCAGAAACCAACCTTGAAGTCACAGAAATTTACAATCTAAATGACAGAGAATTCAAAATAACTGTCATAAAGAAACTCACCAAGTTACAAGAATGTTCAGACAGTTCGATGAACTCAAAATAAAATTAATGAGGAAAAGGAATACTTCAGCAAAGAGAATGAAACTATTAAAAAAAAAGCAGAAATTCTGGATATGAAGAACATAATTAATGAGATAAAAAAGAATCTAGAATCCTTAAAAAATAGATCTGATGTTATGGATGAAAGAATTAGTGATTTAGAGGATAGAAATATAGAAATGCTTCCAGTGGACGAAGAGAGAGGACTCAGATTTTTAAAAAATGAAGGAATTCTTGGAGAAATATATGACTCAATTATAAAAGCAGCCTAAGAATTATACGTATTCCAGAGGGAGAAAAGAGGGAGAAAGGAGCAGAGAGCTTGTTCAAAGAATAATAGCTGAGAACTTCCCAAATCTGGGGAAGAACCGGACTTACAAATACATGAAGCCAACAGAATGCCTAATTACATCAATGCTAAAAGACTTTCTCCAAGGCATATAATAGTAAAATTGGCAAAAGCCAATGGCAAAGAAAAAATATTAAGGGAAGCGAGACAGAAGAAAATAACCTAAAAATGAACCCCTATCAGGCTTTCAGCATATTTCTTGGTAGAAACTTTACAGGCAAGGAAAGAATGGATTGATATATTAAAAATACTGAAAGACAAAAACTTTCAGCCAAGAATACTCTATCCAGTGAAACGATCCTTATGATACAATGGAGAAATAAATGTTTTCCCAGATAAACAAAGGCTGAGGGAGTTCATCGCCACTAGATCTCCCATACAAGCAATGATCAAGAACGCCCTCATACCTGAAACAAAAAGAAGGTAAATGTCTACAAAGCTTTGAGCAAAGAGATAAATAGACAGACAAAATCAGAAAGCTACAGCTCTGCTTCACAACAGGGTAGCAAATACTTAATTATAACTTAAAAGAAGAAGGGAAGGAAAGCATCAAAAGTAACTATAAACACTTCAGCTTAGTCACAAATGCACAACACAAAAATAAATAACTTGTGACAACAATAACTCAGAAGGAGAAGAGGAAAGGAACGGAACCTGCTTAGACTAATGGAGATAAGAGTCTCTCAGAAGATGGACTATGTCATCTATGAGATCTTCATACAAACCTCACAGTAACCAGCAAACAAAAAGTCAGAGCAGAGCCATAGATCATAAAAAAAGATAAAACCTCCACAGAAAACCCCCAAAATGAAATGGTAGTCAGAAAGACAAAGGAAGAGAAACAATGGAAATATAGATTAGGTGGGATTAAGCCCTCATGTATCAATAATCACTCTAAATGTAAATCGATTGAATTCTCCAATCAACAGACACAGAGTGGTGGGGTGGATTAGAAAACAAGACCCAACAATACGCTGCCTCCAGGAAACACATCTGAGCACAAAAAACAAACAGGCTCAGAATGAATGGATGGGAGACAATACTGCAAGCAAATGGCAAATAAAAGAAAGTAGGTGTTTCCATACTTATATCAGACAAAGCAGACTTCAAGATAAAAAAAGACTATGAGAGACAAAGAGGGGCAGTATATAATGATAAAGGGGACTTTCCACCAAGAGGACATAACACTTATAAAGATATATGCACCTAACACAGCAGCGCAAAAGAATATAAAGCAACTATCAATAGACCTAAAGGGAGAAATTAACAGCAACACAATAATAGCAGGGGACCTGAACAACCCACTTACATCTACGGATAGATCATGCAGAGAAAGGCAACAAGTAAATAGTGGAATTAAATGAAACATATGATCAGATGAACTTAATTGATATATAGAGAGCATACCCTCCCAAAACAGCAGAATACACATTCTTCTTAAGTGCACATGGAACCTTCTCAAAGATATACCATATGCTGTGAAACAAGGCAAGCCTGAATAAATTTAAGATTGAAATCATATCAAGCTTCTTTTCTGACCATAATGCTATGACACTAGAAATCAAATACAAGAAAAAAGATGGGGAAGTCACAAATATGTGGAGACTAAAGAACACACGACTGAAGAACCATTGGATCAATGAACAAATCAAAGGAGAAATCAAAAAATACCTGAAGACAAAGGAAAATGAAAAGACAACCAAACAACTCTTATGGGATGCAGCAAAAGCAGTTCTAAGACGGAAATTCATAGCAATGCAAGCGCACCTCAACAAACAAGAAAAATACCAAATAAGTAACCTTAAACTACACCTAATAGAACCAGAAAATGAAGAACAAATGAAGCCCAAAGTCAGCAGAATGAAGGAAATAATAAAAATTAGAGCAGAAATAAATGAATTAGAGACTAAAAAAACAGTAGAAAGGATCAATGAAATAAAGAGCTGGTTCTTTGAGAAGACTGAAACAAAATTGACAGACCCTTAGCCAGACTCACTAAGAAAAAAAGAGAGAAGCCTCAAAGACCTAAAATTAGAAATTAAAGGGGAGAAATTACAACAGATACCACAGAAATCAAAAGGACAATAAGAGATGGGCCGGCCCCATGGCTTGGTGGTTAAGTGCGCGCGCTCCGATGCTGGCGGCCCGGGTTTGGATCCCGGGCACGCACCGAGGCACCACTTCTCCATCCATCCTGAGGCTGAGTCCCGCATACAGCAACTAGAAGGATGTGCAGCTATGACATACGACTATCTACTGGGGCTTTGGGGGAAAAAATAAATAAATAAAATCTTTAAAAAAAAAAAAAATTGGGCCGGCCCCGTGGCTTAGCGGTTAAGTGCGTGCGCTCCGCTGCTGGTGGCCAGGGTTCGGATCCTGGGCACGCACTGATGCACCGCTGCTGAGGCAGCGTCCCACATACAGCAACTAGATGGATGTGCAGTTATGACATACAACTATCTACTGGGGCTTTGGGGGGAAAAATAAATAAATAAAATCTTTATTAAAAAAATAATAAAATAAAAAGGACAATAAGAGAATACACTGGACAATTTACATGCCACCAATTTCGATAACCTAAAAGAAATAGATAAATTCTTAGATTCTTACAACCTCCCAAAACTGAATCAAGAAGAAATAGAGAAAATGAACAGACCAATCACAAGTAAAGAGATCAAAATGGTCATCAAAACCCTCCTAAAAAAACAGAAGTCCAGGACCGGATGGCTTCTCTGGAGAATTCTACCAAATATTCAAACAAGATTTAATACCTATGCTTCTCAAACTATTCCAAACAGTTGAAGAAGATGGAACACTTCCTAATTCATTCTATGAGGTCAACATCACTCTGACAGCAAAAGCAGGCAAGGACAGCACAAAGAAGGAATATTACAGGCCAATATCACTGATGAACACAGATGCAAAAATCCTCAACTAAATATCAGCAAATCGAACACAGCAATATATTAAAAGGATCATATACCATGATCAAGTGGAATTTATACCAGAGATGCAGGGATGGTTCAACATCCGCAAATCAATCAATGTGATACACCATATTAAGAAAATGAGGAATAAAAATCACATGATCCTCTCCACAGATGCAGAGAAAGGATTTGACAAGATCCAACATCCATTTATGATAAAAACTCTCAATAAAATAGGTATAGAAGGAACGTACCTCAACACAATAAAGACCATATATCACAAACCCACAGCCAACATCATACTTAATGGCGAAAAACTTAAAGCCATTCCTCTGAGAACAGGAAGAAGACAAAGGTGCCCACTCTCGCCACTCGCATTCAACATAGTACTGGAGGTTTTGGCCAGAGCAATTAGGCTGGAAAAAGAAATAAAAGGAATCCCAATTGGAAAAGAAAAAATGAAACTCTTGCTGTTTGCAGATGACATGATTGTAAATATAGAAAACCCTAAAGAATCCATCAGAAAACTATTAGAAATAATCAACAACTACAGCAAAGTTGCAGCGTACAAAATCAACTTACAAAAAGCAGTTGCATTTCTATACCCTAACAATGAACTAACAGAAAGAGAACTCAAGAATACAATCCCATTTACAATTGCAACAAAAAGAAAAAAGTGTCTAGGGATAAATTTAACCAAAGAGGTTAAAGACCTATACAATGAAAACTATAAGACATTATTGAAAGAAATCAATGATGACCTGAAGTAATGGGAAGATATTCCATGCACATGGATTGGAAGAATAAACACAGTTAAAATGTCCATATTACCTAAAGTAATCTACAGATTCAAAGCAATCCCAATCAAAATCCCAATGACATTCTTCATAGAAACAGAACACAGAATCCTAAAATATATATGGAATAACAAAAGACCTCAAATAGACAAAGAAATCCTGAGAAGAAAGAACAAAGCTGGAGGCATCACAATCCTAACTTGAAAATATATTACATAGCTATAGTAATCAAAATGACACAGTACTGGCACAAAAACAGACTCATAGATCAACGGAGCAGAACTGAAAGCCCAGGAAAAAAACCACACATCTGTGGTCAGTTAATCTCTGACAAAGGAGCCAAGATCATACAATGGAGAAAGGAAAGTCTCTTCAATAAATGCTGTTGGGAAAACTGGACAGCCACATGCAAATGAATGAAAGTAGATCATTATCTTCCACCATACACAAAAATTAACTCGAAATGGATAAAAGACTTGAATCTAACACTTGAAACCATAAAACTCCTAGAAGCAAATATACGCAGTACAGTCTTTGACATCGGTCTTAGCAGCATCTTTTCCAATACCATGTCTACTCAGGCAAGGGAAAGAAAAGAAAAAATATACAAATGGGACTACATGAGACTAAAAGCCTTCTGCAAGGCAAAGGAAATGATGAACAAAACGACAAGACAGGGCCGGCCCCGTGGCTTAGTGGTTAAGTGCGCGTGCTCCGCTACTGGCGGCCCAGGTTCGGTTCCCGGATGCGAATAGACGCACCTCTTGTCCGGCCATGCTGAGGCCGCGTCCCACATACATCAACTACAAGGATCTGCAACTATGACATACAACCATCAACCGGGACTTTGGGGAAAATAAAAAGGAGGAGGATTGGCAATAGATGTTAGCTCAGAGCCGGTCTTCCTCAGAAAAAAAGTGGAGGATTAGCACGGATGTTAGCTCAGGGCTGATCTTCCTCACAAAAAAAAAAAAAGGAAAAGACAACCCACCAACTGGGATAAAATATTTGCAAATCATATATCTGACAAGGGGTTAATCTCCAAAATATATAAACAACTCATACTACCCAACAACAAAAAAACAGATAATCCAATCTAAAAATGGGCAGAGGATATGAACAGACATTTTTCCAAAGAAGATATACAAAAGATCAACAGACACATGAAAAGATGTATAACATCACTAATTGTTAGGGATATTCAAATCAAAACTACAATGAGAGATCACCTTACACCTGTCAGAATGGCTATAATTCCCAAGACAAAAAATAACAAATGTTGGAGAGGATAAGGAGAAAAGGGCACCCTCACACACTGCTGGTGGGAATGCAAACTGGTGCAGCCACCAGGGAAAACAGTATGGAGATTTCTCAAAAACTTAAAAATAGAAATAGCATACCTTTCAGCTATCCCACTACTGGGTATTTATCCAAAGAAATTGAAATCAACAATTCAAAGAGATTTATGCACCCCTGTGTTCACTGCGGCATTATTTACAATAGCCAAGACATGGAAGCAACCCAAGTGCCCTGCTACAGATGAATAGATAAAGAAGATGTGGTATATATACAATGGAATACTACTAAGCCAGAAAAAAAAGACAAGATCATCCTGTATGCAACAACATGGATGGATCTTGAGGGTATGAAGTTAAATGAAATAAGCCAGACAAAGACAAATATGCCTGATTTCACTCATATGTAGAAGATAAACATACACAGGGATAAAGAGAACAGATTAGTGCTTACCAGAGGGGCTGGGGGCTGGGGCTGGGGGTTGTGTGAAAGTGTTAAAGGGGCACATATGCATGGTGATGGATAAAAGTTAGACTATTGGTGGTGAGTAGGATGCAGTCTATACAGAAATTCACAGATAATAATGAACACCCGAAATTACACAATGTTAAAACCCTTTATAATTTCAATAAAATAATTAAAAAAGAAAAAAAATAATTCATTCTTTTTTATGGTTGAATAGTATTCCACTGTGGGGATATACCACACTTTGTGTATCCGTTCACCAGTAGATGGACATTTGGGTTGTTTTCCGTTTTTGTCTACTATAAATTGGTTGTTATCAACATGTGTGTACAAGTCTGTGTATAGACATACGGGTTTATTTCCCTTGGATGGATTCCTAGGGGAGGAATGGCTGGGTAGACGTATATAATTATTAAAGATGCATCCAAGCTATTTTTCACCAGCACTCGATGAGAGTTTCAGTGACTTGACATCTTCAACAACACTTGCTATAGTCAGTTTTTTTAATTATAGCCATTCTCAAGTATGGTGGAATCTCATGATGACTGTCACTTACATTTCCCCAATGACTCATGTAGTGAAGGAGAAGGCAAGCCACACACAGACTGGGAGAAAACATCTGCAAAACATATCCCTAGAAAAGGATGTGTATTTTTAATATATAAAGAGGTCTTACAACCCAATAGTAAGAAGACAAGCAACACGTCATGGCTTACCAGCAGACAGCAGATCAGGCCTGTGATGAGCACCAGGATTCCCACCAAACAGCTGAGGATGAGGGCCCAGACAGGGTGGTCTGGGGAGACATGTGCTGGGGTGAGCCACCTCCTGTCATCGCCCCAAGGCTCCTGCTGACCCCACTGTGCCTCAACCATCATTGACAAGGGTTGGCCAACTCTCCTCATCATCCAAGACGCTGTGCGCATGGTTCTCTTAGATGAGGCACAGCATCAAGATGCTCGCCAGCTACCGTGGGCTGGGGCTTCCTGCAGGTTTACCAGGCTTATCAGTCAAGGTGTCATCTCTATTGGGAGAATATTCTGGAAATGAATGAAATGGAGAAGGCATGTGAATGTGTTTCACTCTTTTTAATTAAACTTTTTAGACGCAGAAAAATAAACGGAACAGTCTCATAAACATCCATCATCTAATTTAACCATGTATATTCCATCTAATTAAAACAATATTTCATCAATTTATAAATTATTAACACTTGCCACCCTTGATTCATCCCATGTTTTCAATGAAATATTAAAGTCAAGTAGACATCATGATGTTTCACCCCATTTTAGTTTCCATCTCTAAAAAGTGAGCACACTTTGCTACAAAATCCAAGACCATTATCACAGAACAAAAATGTAATAAATTAAACCAAATTCATACCTCTGGGCACAGAGGACTGCATTTGGGCTGGACTTTCTTATGACGGCCGGGGGGAGAATGGGTCATCACAGTTGGCAAGCTTATGGGATCTCTCTAAATTTGTAAATTCCCACTCAAAAGTGTTCTTCCGTGCCTAGAAACACATTCATCCCCTTCTCCTTTATCTATTTGCTTAATATTAATTTTCTAGGATTAAGCTACTATGTAATATCCTGCAGGAAGTCTTCTCTGATTTCCACCTGCAAGTATGAGTTTGTTCACATCAAATAATTGATAAATTTCAATTCTCTATTCCTGTTATTGCCAGCTACAACATAAACTCCAGGAGGGTAGGACACACAGCACCCAGTGGGCATGGGGGGAGGGGTGCAGGTCCCCCTACTTGTACCTCTATCCAGACAACCTCTTAGAGGTGTGCTGTCTGATATGCAGCAGCAACAAGTCTCTTTTTAAATTAACATTAATTTTAGTTACATAAAATACAAATTCTAGTACCTCAGTAACATTAAATATCAGTAACAATAAAGACCAGTCACAATACCATCCTTTGAGGACTCAACAGCCACATGCAGCTATGCACTGGACAGCACAGATAGAACATTCCACCACTGCAGAAAGTTCCAGCGCATTGGTGCTCATCTAGAGTGGGACTTGGCAAATTATATCCTGTGGATCAGGAACCACATGACCACCAAACCAGTAAGTCTGCTTCACACACAGCTGGAGTCCCTCACTGACCATCTGGCCCAGTGGCTCTCAGTGCAGAGATAAGGAAACAAAAGTCCAGAGAGGGGAGGTGATTAGTTTGAGGTCACAGAGCTGTCTAGGAGAAGGTGAGGGCCTCCTATACTACACTGGTGTCCTTTTCTCTCTCTCAATGGTGGGTAAAGACTGGGGGACTATGCCACCTCCTGCCAGCCTGAGAAAGTTCAATGATCTCTCAGCCCCAGGCATCCAGAGTCCCCAGAAAGGCCTCACTTCCTTTTACAATGACCAGGGAGCCTTACCATCCCCAAGGACACTCTTCCTGTCCAGAGTCAAGTTCTGCAGCTGGGTACCATTCTGGGTCAGCCGCAGGAATTCCTCATAGATGGCAACTCTGTCCAGTCTCTGTACCAAGGCGGCAAGGTACACAGGGAGTCCACTCCAGTGTGGTTACTGTGGGGGACAGACCTGGAAGGGCACAAAGGATGAACAAGGGTGCCTGGAATTCTACCCTGATTCTAGATTCCCTGCTTCTGGGTCCTGTCCAAGAGGACATTTTGCAATAATGTAAACACTTGTCTGCACTACCAAATACACTCATTATTAGCCCCATGTTGTTATCGAGCACTTAAAATGTGGCTAGTGTGTGTGAGTGAGGAACTGAATTTCTCATGTAATTTCATTTCAAGTAATTAATTTATAAATAAATAACTACAGGGAGAACATTTTTGAAACTTTGGAGTAAGGACTTCTGCAAATGCATAAAAACAATGAGAACACTGGTAAAAATGGTCGAAATCATCTTTTCAGAAGTCTAGAAATTAATCAAAGGCTTGTAAGAATCTGAGGGTTTAGTGAAGACACACGGTGGAATCTTGATAAAGGGAGCAAACTTTGTGGCACTACAACTTTCACTATTCCCATCCTGCTCTCACAATATCCTCCATAACTTTGAAAGCCATCAGTCTCAGAACCATGGTAGCTGAGACAACCAGCAGCCCAGCAGCCATAATGGGTTTGGAGCTCTGAAAAGACCCATCCCCATCGAACTCTCACTAGCTGACATGCCTGGCAGCTCCCCGAAAAAGCCCCATGTTCAGGGCTTGACGTTACTTGACTCAGAGCTTGGCCAGGGTGGAAAGTCTGTCCCCAGGACACTTGATAAAAATATTCAGGGCTAATTGTTTTCTATTGTAGTTGCCTGAGGGAGTGATACCAGCTGAGACAGGCAAGAGGTGAGCCAAAAACTTAGAAGAAAAATTGGGGGAATGAGATGTCCACAGGGGGCTTTGAAAAGCTCCAGTGTATTTGTGGGCATCTAGAAGGCCACAAGTGCTCAGGGCTGTGGCACGCCCAGGAAAGACTTGAGAACATCTTAATCTCTCACCTCTAGTTGAAGGGTTAGCTTAATATCTGAAAACTTGGTTATGTATTACACAATATTAATAGAATACGGGCCAATACCATGCAATCTCCATCACATATACAGAAAAGAATTTCACAAAATACAACGCCCTTCATGTCTAAAAAAGAAAACACTCAACAAATTAGGAATAGAAAAAATCTTTCTCAACCTATAAACAGCATCGATGAAAAACCCACGGCTAACACCATATTCAATGGTGAAAGACTGAAAATTTCCCCCTAAGGCCAGGGACAAGACAATGATTCTTCCCATATCTCGTATGTTAATCACAGGTACTAGAGGTTCTAATGAGGGCAATTAGGCAAGAAAAAGGAATAAAGAAACCCAGATTGGAAGGGAAGAGGTAAAACTATTTGTTTTGCAGATGAGAAGATATTGTATATAGAAAAACCTAAAAAATACACTCCTCCCCACACATAATATGTCAATCGTATCCTAATAGGTGTATAAAAAATTTAAATTGCCCCATGTGTTTAGTGGCTAGACTATTGGAGAGCACAGTTAGACTGCTGATATTTGTTGAAAGTCTCCAGAAGAGGAGGAGGAGGAGGATGCTGGAGGTTGGTGACACTAAACGTTAATGCTTTCCTCATCCCCCCAAAACCTATGGAAGGAGATGTTAGGATTAGCTGACAGGGATGTGGGGCAGAATGGGCACGATGTAAGTGACTTCCAGATCAATGATGTGTCACGGGAGCTCAGAGTCATCAGCCACCAGCTCAGCCAATGCTTCCAATCTCCTCAACCTACATCAAGTCGGTGACCAGGCAGGAATGAAATATGTCTCAAAGCTGGCTGCCTCTGTAGAGCTTGGTGACCTAGAACAAACATGAGGGAGAGTGGGTGAGGTGGAGGTCTCCCGGGGACGCAGGGGGCCACTGGAGCCAGTGAAAGATCACAGACCTTGGGGCAAGGGAGACCTGACTTCTAATCCTGGCTCTTCCCCTAACTCACTGTGTGACCTTTGGCACAATACTCCCCTTTCTGAGCTTCAGTTTACCCATGCGAGAAATGGGGAAGGCAGCTAGGACATCACATCTGGACACTGAGAGAACCCAGACATGCAGGGAAAGTGAAGGGTTGAAACAATCACACAACAGATGTAAGTCAGACAGAGGAATGACGGTGCCCTCAGGGCAAGGAGAGACGGGAGAGGGAGACCCCACCTGGTCCTGGGTGTCCCTCAGCAGGGCAGTGTACTCCGAGGATGTGGGCTCCGAGTTGTTGAGGTTCCAGCTGATGATGTAGAAATGTAGCTGGTGCTCTTTCTTGATGGATAAACTCCAGGCTGCAGAGCCTGGAGCCACCGAGAGGAAGAGCAGACAGGTGGAGATTCTCAGCTCCCTGCACAGAGGCATGGTGGCCCACGGGGTCAGGGTGGTGGGTGCAGACAGCGTCCACACTGGTGGCTGGCCCATCCTTCTCAGGCCTGGGGAGAGAGGGATGTGGGGACTCTAGAGAGAGGTCCTGAAAGCTCTGGGGGTGGGGGCCAGACCAGGAAGGAAGAAATGGGAGGACAGTGGGGAGACAGAGAGGGGTGGTCACAAAAATGGTCATTAGGGGCAAATGCTCAGGGGAGGGTCTCACCTGAGGGAGACCAGTCTGCAACTCGAGTAGAAGGGACCCAGGCTGCTCTTCTTAAACAAGGATCCAGCTGGGGAGGAAGGAGGAGGAGCAGGAGGGACAGGGGTTGGGGGAGGGGCTGGGTGGGAATTAACCCACCAGGAGCTGCTGGGACCAGGGTCTCACCAGGATCTGCAGGACCCTCTCAGTGGAGTTGAACGTGGCTGAGCCGTTGCTCATGTGTGATGAATACCGAAGGGTGGAGATGGTGACATTGACTGTGAGGGTCTTCAGGTTGTGCCCCAAAGCTGCAAGACGAGAGGGAGAGCGATGGCCATCTCTGAAAGCTGGCCTGAGACCACACCAGAGTCCTGTACTCATTATAATCTGTCGTCTTCTGTCCCAGTGGCACCACCACCCACCCGTGTGGTAACCCAAGTCAGAACCAGCATATCTGCTCAGCTCCTCCTCCCTCCCAGTAACACCCATTCACCTTGCACACTGGTCCTCACATACACTCCCTCTCTCCATCCCTGTCCTAGCTCAGGTCTTAACGTCCTTCACCCGGACCAACACCCCAGCAGACTCACTCGATGCTCTGTCTAAATGATGTTCTACGTGGACTACTAGAAGAATCTTTCTGAAATGAATACCTCACTAGGGCCACCACTGCTCTAGTACCACCCATGGCTCCCTATGGCCTTCAGTGTTTAGTTCAACCTTCTTGACCTGGCACTCAAGGCTCTACTCAATCTGGCTCCTGCTGATCTTTCAGTCTCATTTTATTCATCTTCTGCAGGTTAAACATTATGCTTCTTGCAACCCAAATTCGTTTCAATTCTCCCCATAGGGCATGTTGTTTCTGGCCGGAGCCTTTGCTCATGGAATCCTCTCTGCCAGGAAAACCCTTCATCCTCTATTTGCCAGGTACCCTCCTACTCATTCTTAAAGTCTTCATTCTGGTGTAACTTTCTCTAGCAAGCTCTTCCCCTCCAAATTATGCCAGGTGCCTCTCCCCAAAATATCCCACATTGTATTATAATGGTGTGTTAATTTCACAAGACTAGGGGCTCTCTGAGGGCTGGCCTCAGACTGAATCGTTGGTATAATCTTTGTGATCAGCATGATTGCTCTAAAACCAGAATTTCACACCCTGGCTTCCCAGCTCCTGGATCACAACTGGCTCGTGGGGGAGTGGTGCCAGAGAGCTTCTCTTGGGAAGGAAAAGGGGCCCCCAGATACCTGTGGTGGCTTCTGGTGGCACAGGTGATGATCAAGTATGCAGGGACGTGGTGGCCGGCTCGGGAGCTGTGGAGAGGGCTGTCAGCAGGGAGGGACAGAGTGGGAGGAGCCTCCAGGCTCACACGGGCTCCAGCACTGGCTTTCTCAGGACCACCATTCACAGGTGAAGCATAAATGAGAGTGAGGGGATGGGTGACTGTGTGAGCAGAGGGATGAACAAGCCTGTTGGTGAGAGGAGCCCAAGAGAGAGAGATAGGTGAACAAGAGAGACTGAACTTGGAGGAGAGACAGATAGACAGGCAGAAAAATGGGCAGATGGATAGGATACCTGGAAAAGGAGGACCAAGGGGGGGGCTTTAGGAAAATTAAAGTGAAAACCACGTGGGGTCAGAATGTGGTGGAGAACATGTTTGTGTCTAAGGCTTTCTCACACTGGGCTGGGACTCTCCACCAGAACCTGGGCGGGAGAGAAGGGATGATTTAGGGCCCTTCCAGGTGCTTCCCTCACCAAGGACAGCAGGTGAAGGAGAACAAATGCTCCCCAACCCCAAATGCAGACGGGACACAGGAGATCAGGGCCAGGAATACTCATTGGTGGTAGTCGGGGCCACGGCTCCATAGGTGTAACCTGTGGAGAGAAGGCGAGAGGAGCTGAGCAAGAGTTGGGGTGAACATAAAGAATTAAGGGAGAGGAAGGATGTAGGGACCTTTGTGGGAAAAGCAGAGGGGAAAGCAGCGGGGACGAGTGGAGGGGTGTTCAGGGGGAAGGCAACGAGATGGAAGGTGGCTGGACCCAGTGATCACACAGTGATGAGAAGACTGAACCCAGACCAGGAGGATAGAGAGATGGATCATAGCTCACTTTAGAGCAACGGAGGGAACACAGAGCTCCGACTGGGAGAGAGAGTGTGGCTGTAGCACAGCCCCTCACCACCGACGTAGAGGCTGTCCCCGTCCAGGGTGAAGGCGCCCAGGTGGGTGACACACTGGGTCTCATGGCTCAGCTTCCAGTAGAGTCCCTCTCTGTCCAGCCCGGGACCTGTGGAGGTCAGAGTGGAAGGTGCAGATCATGTCCACCCCAGTGGCTGCCCCATCCTTCTCAAGCCTGGGTGAGGAAGATCATGGGGATGTGGAATACTGAGCAGGGTCATTCTGGGTGTGGATAGCGAGAGAGGGGAAGGGAGGAGGCTGATGGAGATGCTGAAGGGGCTGCTCTGATGCCTGCAGGGTCTCTCCTAGGTGTCTCCCGTGTGAGACACCCACCTCACAAGTAAGGCCTGGCTTCTTTTAGGATGTGGAGGGGGGCCTGTGAGTGGCAAAGAGGGGTGAACACACAGACCTGTGTGAGGGGGTGCCTGCAGGTCTGCACGGACAGCAGCGAGAACAGTCAGTGCCCTGTGCCATCTGACACATGCAGGCAAGAAAGTACCGTTATGTTCTCTCGGTTCTACATTCCAAGGTCTTTTCTTTCTACTTCTTTCCTACTCCACAGCCATCACCCAGGCCTAGGGAACAATCATCTTATTCCTAATCTTATTCCCAGCACCTCCCATCTTGCCTACTAAGTCTTCATTCTTAACCATGAAGTCCATTTTAACCCACGTGCTTAGACCAAACGCTAATCACATCATCCTTCTACTCGCATCTCTCCAGAGTCTTCCCACTGGTCTTAGAACAGAGTCCCAAGTCACCCCTGATCTGGTCCTGCCTGTCCTCCCCTCGCAAGTGTGGCTCACACCGCTCCCCCTGAGTTGACTCGGCTCGGCCATCCCTGTTCTCAGTTCATGGACACACCAGGCTCTCTGCTTCAGGGGTGTCCTCATGCGGGTCCCTCTGCCTGAAACGCTCTCTTGAACACACTCCCACACCCTCACTCCACTCTAACCCTCCGACCAGCTAAATCCAGTCCCAACTCCAGCTCTCAAGCTAAATATCAGTCCTTCTCAAGAGGGCTTCTCTGCCCGCTCATGTTGATTCCCCTTGTGCCAAACTCCCACATCACTCTTATCATTAACTTTTCAAAATCCAAATTCCCAAATACAATATAAATTCCATGGAGGTGGGACAAGGTCTCTCTGGTTCTCCAGGTCCCCATGCATGTGTCCCAGGGCCTGGCTCATGAGATGAGGAACCATCCCGGTTTGTCTAGGACTGCCCTGGTTTGAACACTAAACGTCCTGTGTCCTGGAAAACCCCACTGTCCTGAATAAACGAGGATGGTTGGTCACCATAAATTATACACTCAAAGACTATCTATTGCATGACAAGCACACATTCCCCTCAAGAACATCACAGGAAAGCTAGAATGAAAAAGGCACACACACATACACACACAATTAGTAGAGGCCAACAACTAAATACAAAATTACTTAACAAGATTCTCTGCAACGTGAATCATCAGACCGTTATTTCAGAAAAGTTTCAAAAACAAAGTTAATTCCCTTTAAAAGGCAAGGTGGTGAGGACAGTCTTTTTGGAGACTAGCGCCCTTCCCTTCAATCTACAGTGTTGTTTAGTACTCCTCCAAATGATTTGAAATGTCATAAAGAAAAAAAATGCTCAAAATAAATCTGGCTACTGGCAAATTCAATTTTAAATTTCTTATTAATACAAAGAAGTTCAAATCATCTTTTTCCCTGAATGCTCCTTTATTTCAAATTTTTGTGGATCATTTATAGGACTTTAGAACTCAAATTGAATGGGTCTAAGGAATGTTGTTGAGTATCCCTGCTAATATTTCATGGGATGTCTTCTAATACTACATACACATGCAAAACATTTCTGTATTTATATTATATATAAATCCTGACTTTTGAGTATTATGCAATGCAAGTAAATCTATATTTTCTTCTATAATACACATTTGCAGTTATTTACGTTTGTTTCATGTGTTTTTACTTGCATGTAACTGTACTTACTGAAATATTTACCACACAGAACCACACACAGCTTACCATATTTCCATCCATCCAACATCAATAATATTTCTCAAGATACCCTCACTCTCAATGACTCCCTGTGGTGAGAACCTGAGCCCAGGAAAGCCCACTGGCAGGTCTTCTGCACAACGGAGGCTGCCGGAACCTGTTGGTACCAGGTCCACAGGGTACTCACCTGGTCACACAGAAATCCATGGATCAGCGAGGACAGGTGGACCCTGAGCCTGGTTTCACCTCAAACTTGATCTCCACGGATGCTTCTTGTGTCTGAGGGGGGAAAAAAAAGCACAAACAAGCTTTTGAGGCCTTTTATAGGGTGTTGGATGGAAAGTTCACCCCATTCACTTTTCTTTTTCGTATTTACTGATTTAACTGTAACCGTTGGTTGTGACTGGATTTTCCCGATTCCTATCCAGCCACCTGCTGCTCCCAGAGAGGGGAGAAAGCAGCTTCGTGCTGTGTGCACTTGAGTCGCTCAACTCACTTGGCTGGACAGAGACTTTTTGGTGACTCTGGACCCTTTAAACAAGCTTGTCATTTAGGGACCCTGTAAGTGACTCGCTGACTTGTCAACAATTTCCACACTTCATTCAGGGCTCGGGAGATTTTCAGACCCTGGAGCAGGTTTCCCAACCTCGGCATCACTGACATTTGGGGCTGGATAATTCTCTGTCAGGCTGTCCTGGGCCCTGGAGGACGCTGAGCAGCATCCCTGCCCCCCCCCTAGATGCCAGGAGCGCCCCATTTGTAACAACACAAACACCGTCTGCAGATGCGGATAAGCCCTCTGGGGACAAAATCACACGGAGGACGATGACGGGGACTCTGAAGAGGGGACGGCGGCGCCTGGAGCCAGGAGGAACAGCAGCCTCGGGCGCCCTGAGCAAACAGCCCAGGGGAAATGGGGCTCCGGGAGGACGGAGGGAAGCCGGGCCCCGGCGGGGCTGCCCCTGGCCCAGGCCCCTCCGTGGACCGTGACTGGAGCCGGGACCGCCCGCCGCTCACCGCGCTCCGCCCCTTCGGGCGAACATCCACGGGAATGCGGTCCGCTCCGAAAAGATGGAACACACCTTGCAGAACGCCCGCTCCATCCACGGCGCCGCACGCGCTTCCGGTTCCGGTCTCAGGCGGTCGTTCGGGGAGGACGAACGTTTGGGGAATGCCGGTTGAGGCGGCGGGCGAGGCGAGGCCGCGCACCACAACCTCGGGGTAGGTGTCTAGTTTCTAGAGTGAGTGAGAAGCTGGAAAGCGGTCTGGGTCAGCTCCAGGGACAGGGACAAAATCCAGGGCGGGGCTGTGTGCGGGAACCAGTTCTAGGGGCCGGCTGTGGGCGGGGACAAGGCTGTGAGTGACAGCAGGCCGGGGAGGCGCTTCTGTGGGCGGGAACAAGGCTCCCGGAGGGGCAATGAGCCGGGACCAGGCTGTGGGCGTGGACCAGGCTGTGGGCTGAGCTAGGCCCGAACGTTGTGGGCGGAGACCAGTTCCAGGGGCGGGAAGAGGCGGGCGTGTGGCTGGAATAATTCAGGCAGACTTCACAGGGGGAGGAAATCAGCTCCAGGGGTGGGGCTGGAGGCGAGGCTTTCTGTGGACCCCTAGACTGTACAGGTAGCTGGATGTTGAACAGCTGTTCTTCATTCCTCTCCCCACCTTTACACAGCCTCATAGAATGATGTGCCCATATTTAGAATTCTAAATTTTTTGTGCGTTTGCTGTTCTCAATTTCGTTAAAAAATTGGATCATATATTCACATTTGTCTACAACTTGCTGTTCCAAGCCAGTAGATAAGGATATAACGCTATTTTAATTTTAAAAATCTGGGGGGAGGTAGGCCCACGTCGTAGGTGCACGTATACGAAAACTTCAAAGAGTGGTGCAAAGTCAATAAAATATTCTCACTCTACCACTGTCTCCCGGTACTTTTGCACAGAGATAAACATCCTTTCCTCCTCTATCCTTCCAGACATACTGCGTATATGTGGGACTGTGTATATGTTCAAGCCCAAGAGGGATGTCCCCAAGCAAAACCTGAAGCCCATGAATTGTCT
Organism: Diceros bicornis minor; assembly: GCF_020826845.1. Taxonomy (NCBI): domain Eukaryota; kingdom Metazoa; phylum Chordata; class Mammalia; order Perissodactyla; family Rhinocerotidae; genus Diceros; species Diceros bicornis. The sequence continues at coordinate 123,076 of NW_026691315.1, forward strand.
CATGCATCATAAGTTAATGAGAAGAGATTTAATTTTTTGGTGGAAGGAGATGAACCAGTGATGAATCCATAGGAAGACAACAAAGAAACAAGAGAATTTTACCATTTAAAATGTCAAAGGAAAAAGTGAGAAAGAAAATGTATTCATACTATCTGACGTAGCACATCTCTGGATAAGATTCATCTGCTATAAAATTGTAAACACTTATGTCATAAAACAGAGGACATCGAATTTTGAGTTATCCTAATTCATTAAATAGTTATATTGGGCAAGGGGAATTATGTTTTTAACATATGTAAGAACTCTTCATGCTGATTTTTTTCAGAGAAGAAAGAAACTATAAATAGTCAAAACCTGAAGAATGAAAAAGCTGTATGAGTAGCTAATTTAGAAATATAGATTTTCAACCAGAAAATTAAAGAAGTTGTTTTTGGAACCAGAGTCAAGAGTGGGGAAGGTAGTTTTTCATTATCAGGTTTGAAGTATTATTGGGGAGATGTGCGTATACATACACACATATGCACACACACGGGAGCCTGAATTTGTATTCCAAAGGGATCATCTAACTCTACAAAGAATTTGTAAAAAGGATTCACTTTACAACAGTAGAATGTATTTTGAAAACTACAGACTTGAAGCATTAAAAAAGCTGTCATCATCCCGGTGGAAAAATGAATGGGGCATCACTTTCCAACCCACATGGTGATAAGCATTTTACATACATTACTCTTGACTTTTCTCACAGCAACCCATAAGGAAGATGGTATTATCTATCTCCATTTTGCAGATGAGGAAATTGGTGACAACAGATTGCTAAAATTTTCATATAAGTTCTCAATAGATATTGTTTTATGTTAAAATTGTTTATTGAATTTTCTTTTCATTAATAAAATGATATGTGTCACTCTTACAAATAAGCAAAGGCTGTGTAAAAACAATTTAGCAAAACTACAGTTTTCTTTTGATATAATTAAATATAACAATCACTTTATTATATTTCTGCTCTCTGCCTCACATCTACGAAGATATTTCCTATCCTAAAGGCTTACTAGAAAACTCTACTAAAAATCAAGAATCAGGGAATACCCATATTATGCAAGGTTCCTGAATACATGCAAAAAAAGCCATTATAACAAATTTTTGTACAAAAATCTTAGATCATTCATGAACTGATAACAACACAAATCATGATTAGGCAAGGTATTTCTGTAGAATGACAAATATTTAAACTTTAGACATTTAGAAAGGTAGTTCATTACAGTAACTAATGTGTATAAGAAGAATTTTTTCAAACTCACTAAATGCCAGGAAATTATTTGACAAAATGCACTGCAATATTATTCACAATAGCCAAGAGATGGAAACTACCTAATTGTGCATCCGTGGGTGAAAGGATGAAGAAAATCTAGGGCATCTATACAATGAAATATTATTCAGCCTTAAAAAGGAAGGAAATCCTGTATTCAGAATTGCTTGCCTGGATCATTTCAGTAGCCATGTGCTTTCTTCCTTAGTACCCTCTGATCCATTCGCCAACCAGGAACCAGGGTGATCCTTTTACAATGTAAGCGCCACAACCTCTAATGGATCCCTAAAACAGATTTTGGAGGTGGACTGCCTGGGTACCGGTTGTGTGACCTTGGTCAATTATATAACCTCTAATATTCCTCATCCATACAATAGAGGTTAATAGTATTGTCTCCATGGCATTGTTGTGAGGATTAAATGAGTGAATTCATGTCAGATGCCTAGCATGTGCCTGGCATATGGTAAGGCATCATGAAAAATTTAACTGTAATTATAACCAAATTAAATATTGTGATGGCCTATTAATTAAGTTAAACCATATGAAATTTCTAATATTCAACCATTTTGACCCATTATTATTGTTGAATAAATGATAAAACTCAGTCAAGGCAGGTTGCATAGAGTCAAAAAGGATTGGATAAATGAAAATATTTTTAGAAAAAATAAGCTGAAATAGATTGCTTTGTAATTTACAAAGCAGTTTCTCATACTTTGTTTCATTTAATCTCTATAGAATGCTTTTCAGGGTATTATTACCACTGTCTCTGAAGGAGTAACTGACTTTCCCCAAATCACACCACATTAAATAACACAATTAGAGTGGAAACATCATTTCAAGTATAAATCCCATATGATATTTTATTTCCCCTTCATAATAACATCTGTCCTCTCAGGAAAGTGAGGAAATAATGCTGATTCATAGGAACTTAGTCTTAAAGAGACATACTCTCAGATGATAAACACTATGTCTTTGAAACAAGGGTGTTGAGAGAAGAAACTTGGGACCAATGCTTTCTGGGTTTTCAAGTCCATGATTAGACTTCTGGTAAACAGCCAAAGAAGGGAAAGGGTGAAAAATAGTCCAGAATGAAAAAAGTTTGACGTATATGTAACTTTATTGATCACCTCAAGATTCTCTTTTTGTTTATGGTCTGTGTCACCCTACTAGAATATAAATGCTCTCAGGGTAGATGACTGCTATCGTGCAGCAAGTGGTAGGCGCTGAGTAAATATTTATTAAAGGAATGAAAGTGGCCTTGAATACATCTGCTCTTTACTCACCAGAGAACAGCCCCATAGCAGGCAAATGGCATCATTAACAAAATTTTAAAAATCATATCCTTATTAGCTCATAACCATGGATACAAGGCTCCCATTTATTTCATACTTTCTAAGTACTTCAGCATTCTGTTTTATTAGGGAGTGTTTCCACAGCCTTGCTGTAAAATAAAGCAAGACTTTTTGGCCCATTGATTGCTGTTTCCAGCAGAGCCCATCTCTATACTTACCTCTAAACAATGAACTATAGATTTGTTATCCCAATGAACAGCGATTTGTTATGGAACCTGTTTTATCAGTGTCATGCGAAGGTAGACATTTGACATGTCTTTAAGGGGTGATATGGATAATAATGTTGATGCAGAAGAAAACTAAAAATTCTCTCTGGTCTTTGTCAAGTGCATCTGGGTGAAGGGTATCTTGTTGTCACTGGATTTGAGAACTCAAAAAGACTCGCCCAACTCTTCATGTTACAGGTGAAGAAAATGAGGTCTAAAGAGGTTGAGAGATTTGACCAAGACTAATTCCTGGGACTAGAGAAAGATCTTCTGATTCTCAGCTGGCCACATTGTCATAAGATCTCCAGCTCCAAACAGCCAAGAGACGCAAGTCTGTTGATTTCCAGGCAGAAATGATTCCCCTTCACGTTTTTACTTTTTCTCCCTTAGATGCCTGCTCTGCCCTGACAAGGAATTTATCTGATGTTTACGCTACACTTAAGAAGAGGAAAATGCTCCTGGCAAACACTACTGTGATTCAGTGTGGCATTGGAGAACCCAGTCATGAATAAACGAGAATCAACAGAATAAGAGGTAAATAAAATTAGAGAAGAAGAGAAAATCTATTATTTTAGTGGGACATAACTTATAAAGTTTAGAACTGGTAAATAAATGCAGTAATGTGTAAGGAAGCTAGATTTCTATATGAAACATCAAAAATACTGTTACATGAGCAAGAATTAGTTTAAACATGTAAATAATTATTCCATTCATAAGAGCAATGAATTATTTAAGATGAGTAGTGAAAATAATTGGAACTACACATTAGTTATATGAAGAAGATTATAAAAAGATACAAAGCGTGTAAAAGCTCTGATTAAATGGAGAGATATACTATACTTGTGATTGAAAACAGTGTTTCAAAGATATAAGTTTAATGTTTCCAAACATTATTCAGATTCCATATGCTTCAAATCAACTTTTAAAATGATGTAGTGTTTGTTTTATAGACTAAAAGATATCCATTTGTAAAATAAAACACTGGACCATCAACTAACATTATTCACAAGTAAATCATTCCAAATGGATTATAAGGGCTAAAATTAAAAGTAAAAATCCCCTGCGTATAACAGTAGTGGATGACAATATAGAAGAATATCCATAATCTTAAAATTAGTGAAGATATTCTTAATATATATGCTTAAAGATGTCTGGTTGAAAAGAGGAAGGAGAAAAAGTAAAATGGAACGTGATATTGTCTCTGATTTTCTTTCAGAGACTTAATCTAGAGAAGAATATTCCAGTCTACGATATTGGATAAAGAAATAGAAATCTGTGATAATTACACAAATAATGAGATGACATATATAAATGGTAGCATAATGTATCAGTTAGCTTTTGCTGTATAACAAACCATCCTAAAATTTGGTGGCTTCAAATAAGAATAGTTTACTTTTTCTCAAGATACTGTGGGTTAACTGGGCAGTTATTTTGATCTGGACCTATTGGTTGCTCAGCTAGGATTGGCTGGTCTAGGACGGCCTTACTCACATATCTGATTGTTGACTTGAAGTCACCTGGAGTGATGGAGATGTGCAGTCTATCTAGACTCATTCACATATTGATGGCCTCAGGCTTCCCAAGGGCAGCCAGAGAAGGACAAGTACCAACAATGAGCAAGTGTTTTTCAAGCCTTTGCTTATGTCATTTGTTAATGTCCCATTGGCCAAAGCAAGTTACAAGGCCAAGTTTACACAGAGTCAACGTGGGATGGTACAACCAAAGAGACAGTGGGAGAGGACTAATGTGTGGCCATTTTTGCAATCTTTAACACATAAGTTTAGAGGAGAATTAGTATGAATGTTTTTGTATTTGTTCATTTGAATGCCCGAGGAAAATTGCACAAAGCCAAAAGAAACATAAAGCAAAAAATTAAGTGGAGATGTAAGGTAAGTTTAGTTGGTACTTAAAGTAGGTCTGCACAAATGTGGTAGTTTATTTTTCAAGTGTAGGCAAGTTCTTGTGACCTATGAAAATAACTTACATTTCGATTATTTTCTCGCTGAATGTGTTTTATTCATTAACACATTTGATGTGTTTCTCTCTGGCCTTAGGAAAATAACGTAGCACTTGGGAGCAAAGATGCAGCCTAATAGCCCCACACTGGAGGCCAAGATAGAGCAGACATCCATGGCCACCATGACCTTGCCCTTGGTGCTGTGGTAGATTGGGAGGAAGGTGACCCAGACACTGCAGAACACCAGCATGCTGAACGTCAGGAACTTGGCTTCATTAAAGGTGTCAGGCAGGTTCCGTGCCAGGAAAGCCACAATGAAGCTGCCCAGGGCCAAGGAGCCCAGGTATCCCAGGACACAGTAGAAAGCAGTGACCGAGCCCTTGTTGCACACGATGAAGATGTGGCCGTGTTGAGAGTGTGCATCTGTGTCAATGAAGGGAGGAGAGGTTCCCAGCCAGATTCCACAGAGACTCAGCTGGATAAAGGAGCAGATGGGAAAGATGAAGTTAGGTTCCTCTGACACCAACCACTGCCTCATCCTTCTCCTTGGTGCAGTGACCTTGAAGGACACAGCCACAGTCATAGTTTTGGCCAAGACACTGAAAACTGCCACAGTAAATACAACTCCAAGTGTGATTTGTTGAAGACTGCAGGTGGCTGTGTTGGGACGACCAATGAAGAGTAAGGAGCAGAGGAAGCAGAGGGTGAGGGAGATGAGCAAGATGTAGCTGAGAGTCTGATTATTGGCCTTGACTATGGGAGTGTCTTGGTGCTTCACAAAGACCCCCAGCACCACAGCTGTGAGGAGAGAAAAGCACAGAGCTGTGCACCAGGGCCATCCCTAAGGAGTCCTCCTAAGCCAGAAAAGTCACAGCTTTTTTTGAGGCAGCAATCTCACCCTCTGTTGGCATACTGATGATCTGGACACTTCACACACTGATCCATGTCTGGGGAGAGATGCAAAGTGTCCTCAGCCCAGGTTCAGTCATTCTCTCTCATTCGCATGCTCCCAAAGAAGGCATGGGGTAAGCTTAGCCAATTGTCTTCCTTTGTTGCTCCAGGCACCAAATAACAGAATGCTCTGCAGAGAACCATTCCCAGTTAATACTGCCCATCTTATTTATGGTTAAGTAAAGCTATTATCCATCTCAGTATTTATCTTGCATATTCATGAAAGCACATTTTTCTCAGCTGAAAACCAAACGTCCTCCCTGTCTCTCTGAGCTATACCCCTGTAAACTATGGCCTAGATTTACTCATTCAATGAGCAAGCAGTTATTGGAAAACCTCCATGAGGCAGATAATATGCTACATACTAGGGAAACAGAGATGACCAAGTCATAGACCTCACTCCTCGGGAGTTTCAAAATGAGACCATTTCTACCATCTAAAATGATCTACAAAACATTTCATCTTAATTTCACTTCCACCACTTCTGTTAAGATTTTAGTCACTTCTCTCCTACGTTATCATAAGATCCTTTTACTCTGGTTCCCTGCCCTTGTCCTGCATCACAAGTGATACGTCTACATGTAAGTGGGATCATGTTTATCCTCCATTAAAAAATCCGACAAAATCGTAGGAAGACCAAAAAGACTGTATAACCTTGGTCATGCCTACCTCTACTACCTCTGCTCTGATTTTTAAGATTCCCAAATCTTCATGTGGTTCTGAAAGTGTTCCGTGCCCACTCATCCCTGCAGGTATGAATACATGCTTTTTCCTTCTACAGGGGCATTGCTCCTTCCTCTTTACGTCCTCTTAAATTCTCTCACTTTTCACGTTTAGAAGTACAATCTGCCTGATAACGTTTTCTGTGGATGGTGTGAGTTAGGGTTGGTGAGTCATTGCCTTCTCCATGAAGACAGCCAATTTACCCAACATGGTTTATTGAAAAGGCTTTCATTTTCCCACTCCTCTTCAGTGTTTCCTTGTAAATCAGACGTCTATACGTGAGTCCCTATATGAGCAGCTTTTATCTGAACTCACCATTTGGTTCCGTTGATTTTCTTGTTTATCCTCTTGATGAACCTCCTCTATTGTGATGATATAATACTTGATGTCAGGTAGAGTAAGTCCTCCCACTCTATTCATTGTTTGCAAGATTTTCTTAGCTAAGTGTTTCCTTTATCATTTCCATAAGAATTGTATCAATTGTAATTTCCACAGAGCAGGTCAGCATTTTAGCTGCAATTTTGTGGAAGCTGTAGATTAATTGGGAGAGTTTTGATATCTGTAGAATTTTGAGTCTGTTCAGTCACGAATTTGATTTATCCCTCCAGTTCTTTCAGTTTTCCTCCATTTATCTAAATGCTGTTCTATAAATTAATGGACAGAAATCTTTTGAAAGTCTCATTAAAGTTATTCTAGGTACTTCATACTTTAAGATGTTGTAAATGTCATTTTTTTAAATTTAAATTTTGAATGCTTATGACGGGTAGATGGAAGCAAAACTTTCTATATTAACCTTGTATTCAGCCACCAATAAACTCAGTTAATACCTTAATTTATATGGATTTTACATTTATACCATAATATCATCTGAAGATAACATCAATTTTACTTCTTCCTTTGAAGTAAATTATTCCTTTTATTTCTTTTCCTGCCAATATTTTATCAAGCAAGACCTCCAGCATAACGGCTTATAGAGGCAGTGATGTTGAACATTCTTCTCTTATCCTTGCTTTCATCAGTGTAAGATAAAGTTCCATTCTGTGAATACTGTGTATGGGAGTAAGAGAGTTTCGTTCTGTTCCTGATTTGGTAAGTGTTTTTTTTCTGTTGTTGTTGTTTGTTTTAAAATATGAATAGGTGTTTAATTTTACTAGTTTTTCTTACAGTTATTGAGATTATTATTTCTCTTTTTTCAGAGATTAGTGTACTGAATTACATTGCATGAACCTAACTTGGTCATGATATGTTCTTCTTATAAAATATAGCTAGATTTGGAACCTTGATTTGATTTGATTTTTTTTTTTAGGATAAATGAATTTAACCCAACAAAGAATGTGGCCTGTAATTTCCTTTCCTGCAATGATTTTGTTAGATTTTGGTACCAATGTTAATCTAGTCTCTCAAAGTGAGTCAAAAAGTTTTCAGTTTTTCCTATTCTCTGGAAGAGTTTGAGTAGATGTATATTATTTTTTTCTTGAATATTTTGGCAGATTCATCAGCTTTGTACCAAATAAATAGCTTACAATAAAATTTTGTAGAAATGTTTTAAAGGATGGTCTCAATTTCTGTAATAGGTCTGGCAATATTCAGATTTTTCATTTTTCTTGAGGCAGTTTGGTAACTTTTATTTGCCAGAAATTCGTGAATTTCCTCTAAATTTTCATTGTATCAACATGATGTTATTTATGTTTTCTTCATGTTAAATATTTTCCATGTGATCTGCACAGATTACTCCCTTTTCAACCTTGGTATTATTTTGTTGCAATTTTTCTTTTTTTGAACAATAGTACTAGGATTTTATTGAGCATATTTGTCATTTATTAGAATCTAATTAGTTTTATTTATCCTTTTGATGTTTGTCTTTTATTTTGTTAACACTTCCTCTAATATTTATCACTTTGTGTTTTCTCTTTTCCTTGTGTTTACATTTCTGCTCTTTTTCTAGTTTGTGATGAATGCTTAGAACTTAGAAATTCAACCTTTCTTTATTTAAATATACACAATAATATATAAATATATATAATCTAGGATTATACATTTCTCTTTAAGGATAGATTTAACTCCACCCCATAAGATTTGATGAATAATATTTTTAATTGGAAATACATTCTAATTTCCATCATAGTTTACTCATTAATCATCAGTTGTTTACAAGTGTATTTATTAATATCCAAGCATGTAGGAATTGAAGCTAGTGGACGTAGTGTTCTTTAGATGTGCATATGGAACATATACCCAAACTCACCACAGGCCAAATGTGCACGTGGAAGCTTTATCCAAATTGACGATATGCCAGACTATGTCATCAATCTCAGTACATTTCAAATAAATTGAAATTATACAAAAGATGTTGTGAAATTAAGCTTCATATCAATCACAAAAATAAAATTAGATAATGCCAACATTGAGGTTATTTCAACATTGCACCGTTTAATATCATAAATCTGAGTAATTCCAAGATGTTAATTATTGTATGAAAAATCTTCAGTGTTGGTTTTCTGTCCCTCTTCTATTTCATGACCCAACTCCCAAACCCACATTGTCTGTGTTCTAGTCATGTTGAACCTTTTCTCAGCTCCCTAGAATATTAAATGCAGGGCTAATTTGCCAGTTTCTGCCATTTCTAAGAATTCCACCAAGAATTTAATCTGCTTACATTAGTCTGATATAATACTAATGCTACTGCCTCTATGAAAAAGTCCATGACACTTCCCTCCCCACAAACATATATGCTATCACTTATTTCATCCCATGGGTCTCTGCATACCTATATTGCAGCCCTATGTCACCACCTGGAATTTGCATCACTGCATATTGTCTCCCCTACTCACCTGTGAACTCGAGGAGATCAGAAACCAAGCAGTTCCATAAGCTCATTGTACACCATAGAAATACTTACTTCTTAAATCAAACACAACCTTCTGAGCTCCTGTTCTGTGCCAAGAACAGCACCAGACACTGGAAAAATAAGGATTTCTTCAATGTGATCTAAATGTAGCTTTAAAGATGATGAAAAGTAAGGACTTACAATACCATGTGTTAGATTCCATGAGAGAGATTTAAGTTAGTTACTGTGGAGTGGTCATAAAGGGTTTCCTTGAGATCATAATGCCTGCAATGATGCTAAAATGAGACAAGTAAGCTAGTTCAAGGTAGAGAGAGAGGGTATCATTTTGGGAGGAAATATTATTGGCTATAAAAGTTAAATTACTAAATGGAGGAAGGCAACATTTTGACCCTGCAGTCCTCATCAGAGTTTTTCCATTTCTTTGGGAGAACGGTGCATACAAAAGAGAGGTGGAGAGCCAGCCCTGATAGCCTAGTGGTGAAAGTTCAGTGCTCACCACTTCGGTGGCCCATGTTGGTTTCCTGGTCATGGATCCACACCATCTCTCTGTGAATTGCCATGCTGTGGTGGTGGCTCACATAGAAGAACCAGAGTGATTTACAACTAGGATATAAAACTATGTACTACGGTTTTGGGGACAATAATAAAAGAGCAAGATTGGCAACAGATATTAGATAGCTCAGGACAAATATTTCCCTTCAAAAAAAAATAGAAGTGGAGAATGTCGCTGCAAGGCATATACTCACCTATTTCATTGGAAATCACATTCTCTGGGCTGGGAATGCAAGCAAAACAACAGGCAGCCTTGCTCTCTTGAGGGCTCTTCCTGAATCCCGGACTGCAACTCTCACTGCATACAGAATGTGGAGTCTGGAGAAAATCAGATAACACTTGGTAACAGTTGTGACTTTTACCTAATTTTCAAGTAGCTAGAGTGTTTAGAGTATTGGGCCTTAACAAACTTAATCTTGAAATATCTAAATCCAATTCATTGGTTGGACGCCATGCTTATTGTATGATATAAAACACTGGTACACCTCAGAAATACTGTGGGTTTGTTTCCAGAGCACTGCAATAAATCAAATATTGCAATAAAGTGAGTCACACCAATTTTTTGATTTCCTAGTGTATAAAGAAGTTATGTTTACACTATACTGTAGTGTACTAAGTGTGCAATAACATTATCTCTAAAAATCATGTACATAACTTAATTTTTTTTAAAAAATTATTCCTGAAAATTACTAACCACCTTCTGAACCTTCAGCAACTTGCAATCTTTTGCTTATGAAGGTCTTGCTTCCATCTTGGATTGTTGGTAAATGAAAAAATTACTTCAGTTGGAAGTGAATTGTTAAATTCCCATATGTGGCCCTTTATGAAGCTCTGAGGGGGCACAAAACCCAACAAGATTTTGGTTATTCATGTGTAGTGTAAGTAATTGTGATTGGGTTCAACCCACCTCAGTAATTCCCGTGTCCCACTCAATCACCTCCTCAGATAAAGACAATTCTTGACCACGTGGAGCATGTTGGGAATATTCTCCTACTTTCACCTTAAGTCCAAGACCTTCGGGAAAATTCCAAAAGTTGAGAATGGTTTACTCTGAATCTGATTTTCCTTCATCAGCCAAATTCACTGAGTCACCAGCAGGATTGTTAAATTCTATGTTCCTCAGAAAAGGGTGCAGCTAAAAGAGACACATCATCCTGTGGTGAAGTGGGCCCGGGTGTTAAAGAGAAAAACCCTGAATTGGGGACAGCCTTTCATTGTCTGTAATCTTTGCTTCATAGTGTACCTTTATTACAAGTATCCAATGAAGTAAAGCAAAGGAAATCATATGGAGAACTAAAATATCATAATGTTTCTAAAATATCAGTTAGTTTCGAGAGAAAATGACTAAAGACAAGAATATCAAGATGATCAGTGGTGATAGGATTCAGACAAATCTCGAGTACAAGGTACAATCTAGCCACCCTCATGCACTCTCTGAATTTTCCCAGACCATCAATCTGCAAAATGATGTTAGCAATACCTAAAGTTGTTACAGAATTAAATGAGATCATTTATGTAAAGTATTCACTATGATGTTCAGCACCAGATAGGCACATAAAGGACAAGTTCTCTTCTTGTCATTGAGGAGCTTCATGGGAGAAGACAGGATATTCCCTATTGAAACGTTAGGCAGGCAGGATGTTGGGATCCTTTGTAACACAAAGCATTGATATTGACTCATAGCTCACTTCCTCGTTGCCACTAGAACCTTCTTGTAGATGACTTACTACTCAGGACTAGATATACCTCCTAGAGAGTGAAACAAGTATAGAAACTCTTGTGCTTTTCTTGGAGAAAGAGTCCTAACTGCTTGGTTTGAGCACCTGTGGAACCATAAGAAAGTCACTTTTGCGAGTATACATTCTGTTAAGTCGAAGAGACTTTACCTGCCAGGGACAAAACACCAGACCTTCCCACTTCGCATTGGCTGCATTTCTGCATGTTGAAGAAGCAGCTTGTGAAGGTTCCAGGCCACAGCATACACAACATTTTACATACTGTAACTCCATTCAGTCGTGCTTGTGTCAAACATCTGCCAAGGCAGCCATCCTAAGGAGGCATTAGGTGGACAATTCTCCAGTGTTTTACAGTAAGACTCAGAAATCGTGCAAGGAATAAAGGGAAACCACAACATAGTGAAGTAAATGTCTTCTGGATATTTGGAAGGGTTAACTATCTGGATAAAATTTTCAAAGCCAGGGACCTCACTATGGTGGTGTGAAAAAATGAGAGTCCCATGGAATGAGTCAAGGATGAAATCTCTCTCACTGTGGATAAAATCCCACTGTGATGTCGTGACCCAGACTTTCCATATCACTAAATACTCCCAAGTAGAAAAGCTCAAGCTTATGAGAGAGTTGGCATCACCAGAAATGATAACCACATTCCCTTCTGTTTCCTCTACTTGCAAATCATATGGCCATGTCCTTGAGTAATATGACCTTTCAGTCACAGGAATCTTTTCCAAACAGGCTGCACAGATTCCATTCCTGTCCATCTCTCCTCTCAAGTCTGAGAGAAACACAACACCTTTCTTGTCTTCTGAGATGACCAGCCCCACTCAGCTCAAACTCAAATGAAGCAGCAAAGAGTCCATGCCAATGGCTAGAGATGTGTCCCTGGGGGCCATCTAATAGAGAGATGGAAACTGCTTATCATCATTCAGGGTAAGATCAAAAGGACCATAGGTAAGCTAAAAGGAAAAGACAACTGGAAGTAATATTAGGAAGGGGATTGGCAAAAATCACACTCTCAGTCCTGAAGGCTGTTCAGCAACACCTGGAGTGGTAGAAGAGGACAATTGCTCATTTCATTTTCTAATCATTTTGCACTCCCTGAAAGCTTTCTATAAAATAAGATCAGCCAGAGTTTCAGGAAACTGCTTTGTCTCCTTCCCCCTCAAACTTCCCTCTACTCCAAAGAAAGGAAATGTCATTCTCCATCGAGGTCCTGTACACGGATCCTTTGAGATCATATCCTTTGAGAGATGCACAAACCCAGTCTCCTCCTTTCTTCCTTTTTAGGCCCCTGAGAATGGCACCAAAGGAGACGTGGTTTCATCTCTCCCCATCCCATGCAGTCTTACCTGTGGAAATTTGTACAGTTCTAGCAGTGTTCCAATCTGGGCAGAAATTGCCCAGGTGGTTCCTGTAAGGACCGCTAGAGACTTACTCTCTCTCCTGCAGTCGTAATTAGGGATGTCCTTGCCCAACCCTGAGAGCCAAATCAGGGAACTCTCCAATGTCCTCCTTTCACTGGGTAGGGCATTATAGAGAGCAAATCCCAGAGACATGTTGGGCAATATATGAGGGTCCTTGTTGATTTCCTCAATGGCAAAAACCAAGGACAGAACATACTAGTAGTTCTTGTACTGAAACCTGCATAGAGGGATAAGGATCCTTAGGGAAAATACTCAAAATGATTTCCTTCAAATGCAATACAATGACTTTATTAAAATGAATTTGCTATTGACTCGAATGTCTGTGGCAACAGATGACACTCTTGAAGCCTTAGAATTTATAACTAAAGAAAATAACATGACTCCAGCTGTGGAACGTCCTTACTGAATTCCACACTCATGAAAGAAACTGGTTAAATACACAGAAGAAAGTACAATGAATGGAAAAACAGATCACATTCAGAGTAGACTTGTAAATGGCTCTTTGGTTCAGGATCCAAAATGCTTGTTTATATGAGCACACCATTAAATCCTTCCTAGAAGAGCAACAATATTAGCATGAGATTGGAGAAAGCCCTGGGGAGGAAGAATAATTGCAACTGGAAGATACGTGACAAGCATAGACGCGTGACATGTGCACGTTGAGAATGGTGCAACAGAAGGCTGTCAATCAAATTGCCTAAACCTCTGTCCCCTCAAACCTGTGCGTCTGCCACCATCAAAACCAGGAAACTAAGGTGAACTTCAGAGATCCAATGAAGGAGGAATCATCAACAGGCAGGAACAATTGAAAGAATCAAGAAGGACTGAAGGGACTAGAAACACTTAGGAATCTAAGAGAGAGAGCATTGTAAAGTTTAAAAAGCTTCTCATCCATTTCTTATTTTAAAAATATAAAATTAAAATTAATCATTAACATCTTTAACGGTACCTATTCCTGATAGCCCATATTGTCTTCATCTTTCCTACAGACATTCTGCACACAAATAACACCTAAGCCAAAGAAAATTCTCTGCATTTCTATTGCCTGGGATTTGTAATAGCATCAAGAATAAAATAGAGCAGTCTCTTATACTTATTTCAAGTGTTCTATTATTTGAGGATTGATTAGTACCCTAGTTCATGCTCACTGCTTATTAATGTTCCCCATGTCCCTGTGAAGAATAGGTGTTCTTCACTTGTTGGGTATAGGGTTCGATGTGTATCCATTAAATCAAACTTGCTAATTTGTTTTTCAAATACTCTATTATTAGATATGTTATTCTTTGTCTCAGAGGAAAGTTGAAATTCGTCACTATGATGATATATTATGTCTACCTCTCCTCTTCCTCTGCCTCCTTCTCTTGTACTTCCTCCTCCTCCTCCTCCGACTTTTTCTTCTTGTCTTCTCCTTCTTCTCCTTCTCCTCCACTTCCTTCTCCTCCTTCCTTTCCTAGTTGAGGCTATATTATCTTCACAGGACATCGTGTGTAGTATAACAACTATATCTTCATGATAAGTTGAACTTATATACCATTGGGGATTAACCACTTAATTCCTAATGATGCTTTGTTCCGCATCTGTTTTATCTCATATTATTATAGCTACCCTGGGTTGATTTTTGATTGATTTTGTCCTAGCATATCTTTATATCTTCTATTCTGTTTTGAATTTCTAGTTTTCCATGTTTTTTAGTTTTCACAAGTCTTGTAAACAAGATATAGCTAAATTTATCATTGTCGCATCAAATTTAACAATCTGTATTTAACTGGAGAATTTATTCCATTTACATTTGTTTTATTTATATCCTTCTTTTGCTCCCACTATCTATATGTTTTCCTATTTTTTCCACAAGTTTTATTATGTTATTTCCCTTTAAAATTTATTGATTTATACTTGTTTTCCATATTCTATTGTATCTCCTCTATTTGGGTGAGAGTTATAGTCTCTACTTCTATTTTACCACCAGCCCACATTGCCTGAAGTGGATATAGTTTCTCATCTCCTGAGAAATTTATAGACCCTTTAACTTTCAGTTTTACCCTCATGACTCACTTGTTTTTGTTGTACAGTACTTTATTTCTCCTTTTTCTTTACTCTCTCTCATCATCTCCATATCTAAATTATCTTTCATGTTTTTTAGTTCCTTGTCTTTCTATGCTGCATTCTATTTCCTTCAGAATTCAAATTTGGTTTTCTATTCTCTCTTCTGTTGTAGAACCCATCTATGAAGTTTTAAAACTCAACAGTTATGTATTTTTCATCTCTTAAAGTTCTATAAGGCCCTTTGCCAAATATGTCATATCATTTCTAGAGTCTCCTGCTTGATTTTGTTATTCCATTTTTTGTCGTTCCATTTTTTATACACAGTTATTTTATATCTTGAAGTTGGTAAGTCTAATAGTGAAGGTTTTGGTGTTTAAATCTATTGTTTTATTTTTAATTTTCTTATGTCTTATGACTCTTATCGACAATGGCATGTATTCCTTATTTGTTTGGAGAACTTTGATTATGAGCTCATATTTGTCTGATTTTAATGTGTACAGAATGTAAGGCTTTAGTTTAGATTCTTTCCTCCAGAGAAGAATGTCACTGGTTTCTGCTCACAGTCATGTGGGATGACACCAAGCTAAGTGCCTTTTTTGTGTGACTCACAACTAATCTGTGAGTCCCAGATTCATTCCCTCAAATCACTGGTGACTCAAAGACAAATCCTTTCATTAGAGGATCATACTGGCCTTTGACCACTGGGTGAATCCAAATTTGTCTAGTGCTTACAATTTCCTTCTTCTGTCCTTTGAGACTTGGCTTACATCTTGTGAACTCAAGAATGCAATAACATTATATTTTATGGAAGATAGCGTTATGTGGAGGGAAACTCCTTTGAGGTATCTAGTCCTCCATACTCCTAGTATTTCATTCTTTTGGATACTTCTTTGCATTTCTTTCTTTTAATAAAAATTCTTTCTTTAACTTGAAAAGAAAATAAATTTTAAAATCAAATGTGTGAGCTTGGGAGTATAGAAATAATTTACACGCTATTCAACAAAATAAGTTTAAGATATAGATAATTTTCCAGTAATATATGTATGGATTAGGTACATTTAAGTGACACTAAGAACCTCTATTTAGAACATATTTAATCAAGTTTTAGGAGAAGAATCATTGAGATGCACACTCCAGGAACATTCTGTTTCTGTGAGGTGCACACATACTACACATATACCTGATCGTCATGTGACAAGCCATGATATGGCCAACTTTAGTTCAACTTAGTTCAGGTGTGATGTGATCAATTAAACTTGAAGAAGGGAGAGTGTCCAGAATGTCCAGAAGCCCCATGTGTTTCCAATGTTAGAGCATTAAATACTGAGAACAAGGAAGAATGGTGCAGGTGTTGTATAAATATATTACAATGTCTAAAGAACAGAGAACAACATCCACATTAAACTTATTGCTGATTGTGCCACATTTCTGAAAATAAAGCACACCTTTCAGAGGAAAAATGAAGAACGTTTTTGTGTCAGTTGGGGCCTCAAAATGCTGAGGTGGAGTTAGGAGTACAAGAAGATTATTGTGGCATAACACCTGTGAAGAATCAAAGGCTTGGGTAGGAACAGCCCGCACACTCAGATACGGATTTTACTCCCTCTGAAATGAAAAAAAATAAGGAATGTTAGGCAGAGGAGCTTTGAATCACAATGTGGAGATGCTAGTCTCCACCCGAGACCTACTGAATCAGAATGTTTGGGGTGGGGTACAGCAAACCTGTGTTTTAACAAGCCTTCCAGATAATTCAGATCCATAATCAAGTTTGAGGTTGACTGGTTTCAAAAAAAAGCACCGTACCAAAGAAGTGAACACTGAAAAATTAAAACAATTGTCTCAGTACTTTGTGTTAATGTGATTTTTAAAAAATGCAAAACACAAACTACTTTAAAGAATGTGCATAAAATTTAAAACCATCCTGAACCAAGAGCTTAATCTATACCTAGAGACACTGGATTTGGAGAAAAAGAAAAGAAGTAGAATACTAACTAATTTTTCACCTAACATTGAGGAGGCAGTGAGGCAAGACTTCAGATTCTGGGTTCTTCTTATTTCTCAAATTAAAAATATTGTAAAATAGGGGCCAGCCTGGTGGCATAGTGGTTAAGTTTGCACGCTCTGCTTTGGTGGTCTAGGGTGCGTGGGTTCGGATCCCGGGTGCGGACCTCTGCACCACTCATCAAGCCATGCTGTGGTGGTGTCGCATATAAAGTAGAGGAAGATGGTCATGGATGTTAGCCCAGGGCCAGTTTTCCTCAGCAGAAAAAATAATTCTAAAATAGAATGTGAAAAAGATGTATATATCCAACATGGTGAAAAAAAGTTTAATAAGGAAAATTACTTTAAATGGTGCAAAACAAGGAAAAAAGAAAAAAAGCAAAGTACAAAATTTAAAAATAAAACCACAGAGATAATGCTACATATAGCAGTTATACTATACTGAAGTTACTTAAATCACTTTTTCAATATTGAATGTTACTCTACATTCCACAAAGACATAGGAAACTAACATTGAACATAGATGCTGAAAGAAAGGGGATTGTCAGTGATATTCCATACACGTGCTCACAAAAGTAAAGCCACAACTAATATGAAACTTTTATATATGAATGTGTATAATGGTACACATATCTGAAGGCAAAATATTTAGGGGCTAAAAGGTGGTTAGCAGTCAAAATGTATATGTTCAATTATAGTATCATATATTTAAAAAAGGATTTAATAATAGGAAGTAAAGTGAACCTAACTACAACCAAAGTAAGAGTATTCAATTAACTTCTCAGTATTTGTCCAAAAAAAGTCAATATAGGAATCATATATATTGTTAATCTTGATTTATCATTAAATATGTTTGGAGCATACACACACACGTGCCTGCATATAAATATCAAACATCCTACTTCAAAACAAAGAAAGCATATTATTATAAAATTAGGTCTATCCTTGTCCAGCAAGCAATTTCGACATAGCAATCAATTCCTGAAGCCGCCAGAAGAGAGATACATGGCCAACCATAGATATTCTGACTCAGTAGCTCATCAGAGGAACGGGCAGAATTGAAATCCAGTTCCTTAACCAACTTGCACGCAAAAATGCTCATTAACTGCCAACATATCTTAAACAAATCAGACAATTTATAAGCCAATAAACACTCTCATGCATAACCGTTTGGTCAAACAGGAAATCAAACCAATGATTAGAAAGGAGTGGTGATGGTTTGTAATTGGTATTTGAGTGGTGAACACGATGTAATCTATGCAGAAATAGAAGCATAATGATATAAACCTAAAATTTATACAGTGTTATAAACCAATGTTACTGCAATAAACAAAAATTAAAAATAAATAAATAAATAAATGAAGGAGTAGCAAGGAGCCCTGGAGAGAGAGGAGAGAGAAAGGAAGAAGAAAAGAAAACTGTCTGTTCTGAGAGAAAATATCTCAGCAAGGGAGGGGGAGAGGGGAATCACCTCCCCCAAACCTGGAGGAGGAGAGAGAGGGGGAGGAAAGGGGGAGAGAGAATCCCCCTCTGACCGTTCCCTGCAGGATCTTAGGGCTGGCCAAATCCTTAACAAGACAGGTTGGCTGGAGAAAATCAGACCCAGCTGAAGAACATGTGTCCATGGGAGAAACCTGGGAAACTGAGTTTCTCCACACAGGGCAGAGATTCTCATCTTGCATCCTCTCCTGAGCTAATGACAAAGGTGTATGTCTTGGGTGGGCCTGGGGGATGGGAGAGGGGGAGAAGGCCATTGTCATGCAGAGGGACATGGAAAGGCTTATCTGAACACTTTCCCCTGCACTGGGGTCAGGTCCAGAAGGGCCAGCACGGAGGTGACCAGGAACAGGCCTGTCTGTGGTGTGGCTGGCCCCGGGGCAGGCATGGGGGTGGTGGGTGGAAGTGGGATGGCGTGTGAGTTGGCACCAGCCAGCGGTGGAGGCAGCGACTCAGAGGTCAGGGGTCTCTCTCTCTCTCTCTCCCTCTCTCTCTCTCTCCCCGCCTCGGGGACCTGAGGAGAGTAAGGTGCTGCGCCCTGCCCACCTCGCCTACCTCTCCCATGGGCCCTTCTTTCTCTGACCGCTCCAGGAGCCCTGCGGGCTTGGGTTCAACCCTCCACACCCCCGTACAGGCCAAGGGCGTGTGCGCGATCGGCGGGGCCTAGGGCTGGCCTCGGGGGTCCGCAGTGAAGGCCCCGCCCACCCGCCAGGCTCTGACCGGCTGGCGCCACCCAGCTGCAGCGGTTTCATCGCCGCCCTTCTGGACTTGGCTTCAGCTGCTGTCTCCCTCCCCTCCCCCACTCCCACTCAGCTTGAAGGCCGCTTCCCTGCCTTGAAAGCATGGCTCTGGCTCTGATGGCCAGAGGCGTACCGGGCTTCAAGCTCAAGGCTCTGCCTGGCCAGCTGCTTCGTCCCCTGGCTCATTTCTTCCTGGAAAGACAAAGCTATTGCTTCACCCCACACCTCCACTTTGCGACTGCAGCCAGGCCAGGTGTAGGAAAGGCTCTTGAAGTCAGAAGTGCCGAGACAGGCGTATGGCACTGCAGGGCTAGGGAGCCAGGGCCCTACTGGCCCTACTGGCCCTACTGGGCAATCCCTTCCCACAACAGCTCCCAGCCTCCTCTCTGGAGTCGGGAAGGTCTGGCCTTCCTAGTCCTTGGCCATGGCTCTAGGGAGAAATCCTCGCCAGAGTGTGGCATGAGGCCCTCTGACTAAGGGTGCATGTGCCACACCCAGGGCGACATGAAGGCTGGCGCAGATCGCGTGCTCTTTCCAAAGGAGGCTTGCCTATTGGCTCATCCACCTGCGCCGGGCCCCTTTCCTTGTGGGATCATGTCCGGTGGAAAGAGCCTTGGTGCCTGCTGCCAATTTTTTGGGGTGTGTTCTTGCCCCCTTCTGCGAAGGGAACCACTTGACAACTGCTGTGCCACACCTCGGGTCTTTTAGCCTCCCTCAGCTGTGTCCCCGCCATGCCCATTCCTACCTCCATGGAGGGACTACTAAGGTCTTGGCACTTGCCAAGTGGAAATAGTCATTAGAGACTTAACTTGGAGTTGTAGTAAAAGAGCATAACATAACAGCATTGAGCTTGGGCTCTGCCATTTATGAGCTGTGTAACCTGGATGAGTTTTCTAGCCCCTGCACCCAGTCTCTTCATCTATATAATTGTGAAAAGACCAACATCTACTACGTCGGGATATTTTGAGGATTATGTGTGTTAATGTATCTTCAAGCACAGAATTAACATTCAGAGTGTAGTGCCTGGCTCAGTAGAAGTGTTTGCTGCTGTTATTATAATTATCATTATTTCATGTCCTTCACTTCCTCGTGAGTTCCCTGTCAAACCAACCATGGTCCATGGTGTCAACAGTTTTATTCCAGGCTCCTGCTTAATGGCCTGCAGAGGGATCCTCCCGCTCATAACCTCTTATTTTTATCCCAGTCTCTGGAACTCTTTCTTCTTGGCACTGAGGCACTGAATGGGGTCCCACACCCAACCCTGCATGTACTCCTTTTAATATCCCATGCTTTTGAAATACTGTTTAGTGTTTACTTGGTGGAATATACTCCCTGACATGAACAACACACGGGAGATAGGATTTAGGAAACATTGTTCCATGTAGGGCTCTGATTTTATCATAACACAGAGTACAGATGATCAAGGGCCAAGGTAGAGTTCCTTATTGCAAAAATCTTCAGAGATGAGGGTGTTCTAATGTGACACCACCTGAAAATAAAGCCAGCACATAAAAGCAGTTGTAGTTTTAAAAGGAAAAGCACACAACTGAAAGAATTGATCCCATTAAATACACTATTCTATTTGTTTATGTATCAAATTACTGATAGGTAATAAGCAGGTGTATAGATAGTAGAATTATCAATTTCACAGAGAATTCTTTTAACAGTTGTTCATATCTTGTGTTTTACATCATTTATTAAGGTAATATTTTCATCTTTACTTTTCCTTGTGTCTCTATCTTTCTCAACTTTTCCAAGAGATATATTTATATTATCTTCTCAAATTTTAGGGAAAGTTAAAAAAAGTTATGAAACATTTGAAGTTGTTGATTTTGTATATTGGAGGAGGACTAGATTGCAAGTGAATTAGTGATAATTAGAGTTTTAGTTTGGTAAAAGATGGTAGCTGGAATTGATACCAGGATGTTTGTAAGCTAATTTTTACTTCATTATTTGATATAGTTTCTAAAATGCCAGAACCGGTAATTTTAAATTTAACAACTTGTCTCATTTTAAAATATGTGTTCTTGGAGAGGGTGACTGAGGTAAGTAGACAATAATTTACTGTAGTGACTTGTTTTTCTCCTATTAATCTGTTATAAACCCAACAGGCATATAGCATTCTTTTGTCCAAATGACCTGATGGCACTTTCTTAACTTTTCTTGCTGTGATTCTAGCAATCTAGGGTCACACCACCTTCTCTCTCCTAGTCATGATTTCAGTTGTAAGAGTCACATTGTCAATAATATGGTGACAAATTTGCACACAGTCTACAATTTACTAAAATATATATATCAATTGCAAGCTTTGATAACATGATTGTTAAGGAATGAACAATTTGCAGTGCACTTAACAGCTGATTGCTACACATTATTGTGTAAGGACATCATGGTTAAAACCATTATTTGCAACATGGGGCCCCTTTCAATTTTATTTTAATGGAAAGTGTTCAATGACATTTTTCTTTTGAAGAAGAAAGACTTGCATTTCCATCTTAGAAAATTATGAACTTGTTTTTAGCCCTTTTTCTTGTCTTCAGCTCTTCTTTATATTGATTACTAATTCACATGTCCAGTTACTTCAGATTCATGGTGCTATCTCCTCTGCCTTTTTCATGGCTCTCACATTAATTTTTCCATAATCCATTCTGTGAAAGAGGTTTATCTCCACCTTCATATATTGAGGAAGGAACCGACCCTCCTTTATGTGAACTTGGAAAGAAAGGCCAAGGTGATGCCACGGTGTCCTTCCCCACCATTGAGCTGCAGAATGGCTGCAGAGTCCTGTGAATCTTTTGCTCACCTCCTGGCTCCCTACATACTTGGCATTGTCTGCGCGGAGAACCCCAGCTTGTTACAAGTGAATTTTTGAAGTCTTTAGAAGCCGGCTGAAGGATAAGACTGGCTAGAAAGGACATCAGCAAGCAGTGTACTCCAAAAGTTGTTGACAGAAACATTAATAAGGAAAAAACCTTTCCATTTATCTTGTTTTCTCTTTATCTTCTCTCTCTTCATTTTCCTTTACTTATATGGTATAAACCCTATCCACCCCCCATAGTGTTTTTCTTTTTTCCTCAAAGCCCCAGTACATTGCTATATATCTTAGTTGTAGGTCAACCTATGGTGGTTCTTTTTCCTGGAGTCCCATGGCATTTTATTCATATCTCTTTCAATCAAATTATTTCTATAGAGTAATTTATCTGTTTATACATATCTGTCTTCCTTGCAGACTCCCAAAATTTCAAGACCTTTGGGCACATAATATATACTTAAGTATTTGAGTGAATCAATGACGATCTCTTGTTGAATAAAATCTAAATAAATACAATACCTACTCAGCACATGAATTCAAGCATTTGAGAGAGAGTTTTGTGTCTGCTGAAGCAGGCTGTGGACCAATTTAGGGGTTCAGTGCCAAGGTTACTCAATAGTTTGAGACAAAATGAAAGAGATAATTAACTTTATTTTTAAAATTCATGGAGAACTGGAGCAGGATATCTAGGTATGAAGCAGCACTTGATCATTCTTGTTGCATCTTTGTAAAATCCAGTCCTTTATTTTTCTATGAAAATGTGACAGGCCAAGAGGTTGAACAGAGGACTGGTTTTTAGAAAGGCAATTTTGTCACAGGAAATCCTGGAGGAAAATATATGGAAGGAGAGCTGGTAGAAACATGGCAGAAACTTTTTGCGTAGAAACCCTAAAACTTGAGTTAACATGCTGGCTGAAAGATATGTAACCCAACATTTCTCCAATATAGGTTAGAGCAGATTTTAAATATCTAGGTATACAAAAGGAATACAAAGGAACATAGATCAAACTGAAAGGAGTTTAGGATAGAACAAAGAAATGAAGCTAAAGTAAACCAGCACACTAAAATGTGTTTCAGAAGGACCTGCAGTTTTTAAAGGTAGTTGGACATTTATCACTCAGGTTTAAAGTAGAAAGGGAAAGGGGAACAATTCTCTATCATTTCATGTCCATGAGATTAAAGCTACAGTCTGTCAGAGAAGCAAAACTTGTATGGACTCTAATGTCCAAAAAAGTGTTTTGAATCGTGCCTAATGAAAGAGAGTCTGTGTCATGTAATGCAAATACAGTATCATCAACTCATTTCCAAGTTTATTACAAACACTTTAGCACACGTTTAATTGAGGTAATGCAGAATTCTATTAGGGGCCAAGGAAGAGGCTGATAGTATTCTCTCTTTCAGCTTCTCACTTGACCAAGGGAGAAAATGTTCTTGAACAGATTGACCACGTCTCCTAAAGACAATGCTCATTTTCAATTTTTCTTTTTATAAACTCATCCTGCATTTCCCCTTACATATGCAAGCTAAAGCGTGTGTGTAGACATCCTTCATTGGCAATGAGGAGCAGATCCATACTATTAAATAATCAAATAAGCAGAACATACGGTTGGTGTCTTTTAGGAAAATTACAGGTTTAAGCCCACCTTCATTGGTGGGAGGACATGGCATACCCAAATTAAAATATCTACCATTTATTATGCAGCTAATCATGTCATGCTATTTAAATGAAACTTAATGAATTCTTCTTCTATAAAATTGATTATATTTTAGTCAAACTGATGTATAATTTTATATAAGTGCATTTTTACTTAAAATGTAAAACGCTTTAGAGTCTGCTTCATTCAGTTTTAGAGGCATATTTTGTATATTTTGGTGTGATTTTATTTATTATCCTTCATAGCAGAGAGGCACATCCTACTCTTTTTCTTGCTGTCCTCTCTCTACAAGATAAAACTCATCCAAGTTTATTTTGCTTCATAAGGTATAGGCTTACTTTGTGATGAAAAACAGATCATTTCTGAAACATATTTGGAACTGTAGGGAGCCCAGAATTTTAGACTATGCTCAGAATGTTGTGAGGTAACTTCAAAAAAGATGGAACATTTAAAGTTTACCAGGAAAGTTTTCTGCTACTTTGCTTAACAGTAGTTTTTATCTTTTTTAAACAGTTTAGTTTGTTAATTCTTTGGAAGGATGAGTGAAGGAGTTGGCAGGTTTAAATGTACACTTGATAGAGCTCTCTCTGGGTTACTCTTTCAAAACAACCATCCAGTTGATGAATATTTAATGGGGACTCTGTCAGTCCCAGAG
This sequence comes from Diceros bicornis minor, assembly GCF_020826845.1. NCBI lineage: Eukaryota > Metazoa > Chordata > Mammalia > Perissodactyla > Rhinocerotidae > Diceros > Diceros bicornis. The sequence goes on from NW_026691315.1 coordinate 147,534, forward strand.
CTGAGAGAGGCAGTTCTCAAAGCTCCAGCAGGTCCTTGGAGAGGAGAGCGTTGGTAACCAGTGCCGTCCGAGTTTAGATGAGGCATGGTCTTTCTCAGGATGTTAGAACTGAGTGGAGTTCTCAGATGTAGCCCAGTGACTCTAGACCTGAGCCCTGCTCAGAAGCCAGTTGACTTGTCATTCGCTCTGAGCCTGGTGTCCTCCCTCTGCTCGTGCCCCTTTCTGCCATTTCTCATGCTTCTCCTGACTCTCTCTCTTTCCTACACCTTCTTTCTTCTTTTTTCTCTTTTTCTTAGTTTTACTCTCTATTATATTCCTTCTCCTTATCATTTTTTCTGTCTCTTATTGTTCTCATTCATTTTCTTTTTATTTTGTAGTGCAGTTACTTTGTACATCATTGTCATCTTAAAATCTTGACCCTCTACAACTCCTATACTTCAGCTAGCTATGTTTTTTAAAGATTTTATCTATTTTTTATTTTTTTCCCCCAAAGCCCCAGTAGATAGTTGTATGTCACAGCTGCACATCCTTCCAGTTGCTGCACTTCGGACGCTGCCCCAGCATGACCAGTGAAGCAGTGCGTCGGTGCATGCCCGGGATCCGAACCCGGGCCGACAGCAGCGGAGCGTGTGCACTTAACCGCTAAGCCACAGTGCCGGCCCTCAGCTAGCTATTTTGAAGAGAGTATTTTGATAAATTTCTCTTAGATGTTATAACATGCTGATTCAAGGAAATAAAAACTATCACAAATGGGATGGGGATGAAGAGTGAATTCAGTTCAGGTAGCCATGGAATTAGACAGAGGGAAACTGAGAGCTTAGGTCTAGGTGTTCAAAATATTTCCTGATACATATTTGTAGTTCATTGTTGTGGTAAACTGCACAGAGTCTTATTTACTGCTGGAGCCCAGATGTTTGCTCCTTGGGGCAACTCATCAGACCTCGGCCTATAGAAAAGAAGCTAGGAAACATTGCATGCATATCTAATGTGAACATCTGTTAGTGTTCCACCAGGAGACACCTTGGGCTCTTCCCTGAACTATCTGACTACAAAAAGAGGAAGAGAAGGTTTTCTCCATCTGCACAAAACCAAGACCTTATCTTGAGTTTGAGAGGATTGGAGGTGACTGAAAACAAAAGTGTTCCCGAGTTTGGATTTGCTTTAACAAGAACTATTGGCTGGCTTTGATGTTAAAGGTCTTTATTCAAAATTGACTACCTCTAATGCTAAGTTCATAGTGGAGATTTGTCAGAAGAATCCCTTTTTGATTAAGTCACTGAAATACAGTATTTGGGAGAATGGTTATATTTGAAGGTCACTTGTTCCTATTCTGTTGCCACAGTGACATCTGTTGGTAAGTGACTACTTCATGCTATTCTCGATGATTTCTGTTTGAAAGACATACTGAGCTTGATAAATAAATGGCAAGCAATAGGATATATTGGAACACATGAGGAAGCCATTTGGGGTAAAGCTAATTCAGCCTGAATTTGTTTTTCCAAAAGGGTCTGTCGCCTGCACTGTGTATCTGCTTTGCCACGTCCCAAAGAGAAGAGTAAATGCCCTTAAGATAAGAATGTATCTTCCCCCTCATTGGCATTTCCTTAAGGATAAGCATTTCTCCCTAGGCTAGGATTTGATTGCTGCAGTCATTCTGTGACCACCCAGCTCCAGACAACAGACGTGACACCAGCCGTGACCATCGAGACAGCAGATCTGCTCCCCCGCTGTGTCCATCAATAGCTGTTCTGGCAGGGCAATCTGGCAGGGCTGATCTCATGGCTATTGTAAAAGGGACATTGCAATCACTTGCAATAAATGCTCTTTGACGGTATATAACTGCTCTGTACACCCCAATTCTTCGGTGCTCTTCCTTCCTTAGGGAAGGAAGGCCACAGGTCATGGTTCTCAAAAGTTGGCTCATAATAAACTCACCCCAATTTTGATTTATAGATTGATTATGGATTATTTACGTCGACAAGCTGATGTGCAGGAAGTAGTAAAGGCACAGTGGTACCCGTGTTGCCTGACATAAAATCTTTCCTCCCTCTTTCCCTTCCCAGGATACCCACTCTTCATGGTGGCACCTACTTCCATGGTGTCATCATTCTTCTGATCACTCCTTTCATTCCCTCTTACAATTACTCAACAAATATTTAAACACCTACTGTATGCCAGGCTTGGGATACACTAAGGAAAAAATTTTCTACAAAATCTCTGTCTTCACAGAACTTGTTTTTGTTGGTTAAGTGAGATAATGGATAAGTAGGCAGACAAGTGAATTACATAGTCTATCGTGTGATGATCTGTGTCAAGAAGAAGGTAAGTGACAGGCAATGGGGAGAGCTAGAGAGTGAGTGGGTTGCTACTTTAATTAGAGAGGCCAGGGAGGCTGGAGCAAGGCCCAGAGGGAAGGGACAGAGCAGGAGGACATGCAGATATCCCAGGGCTGCAGAGATGCTGTGGAGGAATTGTGACTCGGATGTTGTTGGGCAGCAAGAAGCCAGTGTGGCTGGAGCACAGTGAGCAAGAGGGGAAAGGCAGAGAAGGTTTGAGATGCCAGGGAGGGTGAGCAGATGAAAGAAGGCCCCTGGGCCCATCAAAACTGTGCTGTAAGTGAAATGAAAACTTTCAATGTCATGTAACTATACGTTATACAATTTAAGTAGTAAATACCTTTTGTTTTTCTATAGTCTTGTCAAGTACATAAACTAAAATGCTGCTAAAATGGGAATGTCTAAATTATCCCCAGGAGTGACTGCTGTATCTTGTCAGGCGTCTGGTCTGCACAGCAGTCGGGTGGGAGTGATGTGACAGTCAGGAGACGAACTCTAGTCTTCAGGTTGTCGCCAACTGTTTGTGTTATGTTTCATCTGTAAAATGCGGAGGACGGAAAAGATGAGTGGTTTTCAGACTCCGATCCATGGAGCGCTGGATATTCCTGAAGGCTCTTGGTTTTTGTTTGTTTGTTTTTGTGAGGAAGATCGGTCCTGAGCTAACATCTATCACTCCTCCTCTTTTTGCTGAGAAAGACTGGCCCTGGGTTAACATCCATGCACATCTTCCTCCACTTTATATGGGATGTCACCACACCATGGCCTGACAAGCGGTGCGTCGGTGCGCGCCCAGGATCCGAACCGGTGAACCCTGGGCCGCTGCAGCAGAGCGCGCGCACTTAACCGCTTGCCCCACCCAGCTGGCCCTGAAGGCTCTTTGTTTTTTTTCTTATGTTTATAAACTTCGATGCAAGCTTCACGTAGAAGAGAGTGTCCCCTAGCTTTAAAAAGATTCCTGGACTTGGTCCTCACTTAGGTTTTCCAATATGAAGAATTTGCTGTCTCACAGACTCCCAAAGGACAGACAAAAGGAGCAAGATCCCTTTTTTCCGAGTGTCTCTTGTGACAGTGCTCATTGTCTCTCATTCAAACCAGAAGGTGATTTGTCAATAGTGAGATATAGCATTTGAGACCCCATCCTTCAAGATGGCTGAGTTGTCGTCCATCATTTTACAGACTTATTCTAAGTGAATAATATAAAAAGTGAATGTCTCAGCAGGTACTCTCTGACACAAAATAGAAACTAGGAATTGAGAAAAGTAATTATGATTGATGTCTGTCAATAAGGGCATAGGGCTAGTCTAATTCAAAAGTAATTAAAGGCATGAGTGTTAGTCACTGTACATATTAAATATATTGAAAAGTATTCATGTTCTCATAACACAGAATTATAACTGGAAGATAAACTGGATGTTTTTGGTACTTATGGTTAAAGATATATTTTATTTAATTTTGTTTTCCGATTGAGGAAATGAGAAAATTTATTTTTTTAATATATTGACTATCTTCTTCCTTTCCAACTTAGAATCTCAATCTGCTATTTTGGAAACTCTGAAAAATATGTTCAGATGCTGTTCAACAGGTAAGAAAATCTTGTTAGGATGTCAAATCCTTTTCTCTCTTATTTATCATAAAATTGTGACAGACTCTCATTTACCTTCCTGTCTGCCCATCTGACTAGGCCACCTTGTTTCTCTAAGCCTGCAGGGGAATCCAGTCAGGTGGAAGGGGATGTTTTCTTCCACTTACACTTTGCAGAGAAAATCAGCCTTGAAGTGGAACTGAGGACATGCTTTTCAGAAGCTGCATCATTCTCTACCCAGCCAGAACATTGGGCCTGACAACAGCTGGATCCAGTAGAAAACTGGACACTCTAGGAGATGTCATGTGGAGATGTGCCTGGCTGGACTAATAGTCACATGGATATGAGTTTTAAAAAAATCTCTCAGAGCTTTTCCAAAATCCAATAATATTCTTAAGTTGCTGTAGTAGATGAAACATTAGTTAGTGTCTTTTTAATTTCAACAGAAGCTTTTTTTTGGGTTACTAAAGAAGCCAAATTTCATGTTTTTTTTCTTGTTACCAAAGTGGACTTACTATTAAAAACAAGAAATCTTCAAGAAAGGAAACACTCATATGGAATAGAAATTGTGGGTAGCAATTGCTACTTTTTTATACAAAATCATCTGTTTTATTTATTTACACTTTCTCCCAACTGCGCTTTTGAAAATACCTTAGTATTAGAAATTACCAGTAAGAAGAGGGTGTGCGCCCTTGAGTGTGGTCCAGTAGAAGTCAGGTGACTCAGACCTGAGTTCTAGGCCCAGGTCTGTTTCTGGTTAGTGTGTGACAACGTACTTAGGCTCTCTGGAATGTAGTATTCATTTCTGTAAAATTAAAGAATTTGATGATTTTTGAGAACTTTCCCAAATATTAAATGACTTCTCTTTTAAAAAGTAGAAAGATCCTTCTCAAACTTATAAATTATCAAAAATTTTTTGTGACCTTTCACTTACCAAGAACAACTGATGTCCCTTCAATTGTATTGATTGAAAATAAAGATCATAAAAGTATATATTTGGTAATCTAATAAATGAATTAGCATAAAAATGAGCCAGGAATAATTCCTGATCAATCAAGATAGTACATTATGAAACTATTACTGTTTGTTACAGTATACAAAATTATGACTGTAAAATAGTATCTTTTTGCTGTCTGTAAGTTTATATTGTTACTCATATATCACCATTAACCCTATTATGTTTTACAAGTAATAAAATGTCTTGAAAGGAAAAAACAATAAACCAACAGCCCTGTATTACACATGAAAATTGTGCTCCCTCTGGAAGGAAAATGAGGATACAACATTGGTCGAGTACTTCATTTTGTAATCCACTGGCGCCTTTCAAAAATATAGCTATTATTGTAAGAGTAAAGATATTCTTAAGAATAGTGCCACAAAACAGGTTTTCCAGCTTCTTTTTGTCAGAGCTGAGACCTACATCAGGCTGGGGCACTTGAAGAGGCATGGGGGACTCAGCTGGGGGTGGTTTAATTACTGTGAGATGATTAGCCAATAACAAATAAGACGGAGAAAGATTAAAAAGAGGTGAAGGGAAATAAAGTTGGAAATAATTAAGAAAAATAGTGCCTTCAAAATATCCTCTCATTATTTTTATAGCTTTTTATTTATTTTACTTTTTTTTTTGAGGCATGACTAGGATAGTATGTTAGATTTTTCTAAACCCTTATCTCCAGGGCATATATTACTGAGTTCTTCGTTATAAATGATAATGCCAAAGAAAACCTGGACAAAAGTATTCTGTACTATCCACAAGGACAAAACATGTACAACATTGCTCTATATATTAAGAGTCGAGCTGTAATAGTCAAGATATATATTCATGTGTGTAAAATTATAATGATTTTCTAATTTTCTCGGGCTGTGAACCGTGGTAAAATATACAGGAATAAGCAGGAGACCTGAAAAACCAGGTGATTTAAAACACCTAATATTACAGCTGGACCATCCAAGGGTGAAATCAATTTAAATTTCACACCTTCTCCTTTCCTCGTAGCCAGTGATTTGTCTGGAAGACAGAAAACACATAAAATTAATTGAGAGTTAACAGTATTTGGAGGCAGTTGAGGTTAAGCACTCAACAATGATGTCCCTTACTTCAGGAGCCATTGACTTTTTGTCATACGTTTACTTTATACACGGGTTCTCTTCTTAGATTATTTCTGTATGTTTCTTAGAAGAGAGACAGGGAAGGAGAATTAACTATCAATCTACTGTGCGCCAGTTCCTTTACTGTATTCCCTTATGCAATTCTTACAGTAATCCTTTAAAGTAACTGTTATAATTCATATTTGATAAAGAAAACCATGTTTACAAAATTGATCAAGGGTAAGAGGGAAGATCTGAACATAAGTCTGTTGGGCTTATGCCTCATATTCTCTCCACTGTGATAAAAATGGTGCTTCAACATGGGTACTCACCATCTGGCTATTTAATACCGGATCCTGCAAACAACATTGGATGAGATGAGATGAGAAGTTATTTCCAAAGATATTCTATTATATTTAAACTGTACTATTTATGAGTCAGATGTCAAGACATGTTTTAGAGGCATAGAGAGCAACTGATTAGTTCACCTACACATTATTAGTGTTTACTATAACTTTCGTGTGCCACATCGTGTCAACTTTGTGTCAACTTTACCAACTTTAGTGCTTCACTGTTCTTTTTGAAAAAACTCAGAATGTCACTTTTCGTGTCAAACACCTTGCTGTTTTCTTCTTATTCACTAGATGACAGTTCTGTATCTCTGTAAATTACCACTGCAGCAGGAAACGAGAGGTCTTAAGCCAGTTTGCTCTGCACAAATGATGGACATAGGAGGACTTCTGCTCCATCAAGGCTGCCTGTGTTATTCCGTGGCTGTAACGGGGATGTCCAGGACTGCTTAGTCAGAGGCACGAAGCAGAGTCAGAAAGCATCCTCTAAATTCTTCTTCAGATGTGAGTTCAGGCGTCTGTCCTCTCTCCTGAGCACACTGGAGTTTATTGACTGTGTTCTGACTCTTACTCTCTCCCTGTAGTTAATAAGTCTGGGAGCTCCATACCCCTAGAAAAAACATATGACACATAAAGCCTTTTCTCAACTAAACGGAGTTGAGAGCTATGGTGTTGCCCGAGAGTCTGATGCTTAAAGAAAATACAGCTGGGGCTCATGTGAAGGGAAAGAGCGTCAGCCACTCCCGGAGGGCTTTTATTGATGCTCCCATGGAATGAGCAAGTTTAAAGTAAAACCACATTGCTTAAACCTCACTAACTGATTGTTTTATTTTCAAGTAATATGCTCTGAAATCTGCTATGTCTAAAAAACCATTTCAGGCCTGCCCCATGGCTTAGCGGTTAAGTGCACGCGCTCTGCTGCTGGCGGCCCGGGTTCAGATCCCGGGATCACACTGACGCACCACTTCTCCGGCCATGCTGAGGCCGCGTCCCATGTACAGCAACTAGAAGGATGTGGACCTATGACAGACAACTATCTACTGGGGCTTTGGGGGAAAAATAAATAAATATCTTTAAAAAAATCAATAAAAAAATAAAAAACCATTTCATAAAGCTTAACCTTCTGTTTTTCATTCTCTGGTATTTGAAATTATTATTAAGACTGTAAATCCTTTAACATTCTACAATATACAAATAGGCAAATATCAATTATATTCTCTAAAATGGTTTGCTCCCATGTTAAAGATTAATATATGGTAGTAAAACTGGTTACCATCTAGTTTTTAACTCATTTTTTGCTTTTGAAATTACATATAAAATTTGTGTTTTGAAGTATTATCCTAAAACTCAACAACTTTCTGATATAAATCGACTAGATGGAAGGTAACTAAAATGAAATTTGATCTTTAAAACTCGAGCTTTGTGTAAGAATTTATAATATCAGGCAGCTGAAAGTTGGGTCTCTCCACATTATGATATTTATTAATTGTGAATAGCCACATCTATTACAAAGCGCTGAAAAATAAAAAGAAATTGAACAATATCAACACTCTCTTTCCCCACATGTTGTACAGTTTATATGCAAATAAATTCTCAAAGGTCAGAAAAATGTTTATGATTTCAGATAACTGTTAAAATACTATCTCATTCCAGTTTTAACCTCATTTGAAATGGACTGAAAACTCTTCTCTTAGGATTTTGCTCTGATCAGTGCCCCCAGGTCCCCTCAATGCCTCATTTGATTGTAAACTTATCTGAGGAATTGAATATTCTTTTTCATTTGTTCTCTTTAAGGTATCTGTGATAGTGCTTTTTATGCAACGACCACTTGGTACAATTTATTATTAGTTTCAGAAACATGCTTATTTAGGAACAAATCAAGAAAACAAATGTGAGGGATGTGGGGTCGCCTAGCTGATGGTGTTCTAGGGATTCCTCATGTGAGTCTTGGCATAGAAACGTTCAAAGGGTAAAGCAGCATTTGTCAGGTAAAAAGTGTGGGGTGAACATAATTCTGAAGGAATAATGATGGAGACGTAAAAACAAGAAACCCCTTGAATTGTGTTGGAAGGTATTAGACACATCAAAGAGCTGGGAAAAAACATTGTTCAATGTAAGTTCTTTCTAAACTCTAAGGCAAAAAGTAACATGAATTTACATGGTAATTATAAACCACAAAACAACAATTCACAAGACAAGTAAACAACTAAAGTAGAAACCAGAGTGAGAAAAATAGAGGTTAAAGGAGAGATGGAAAGAGATGGTTGGGGTCAGAAAATATGGCTTAGTCATCCTTGAGGTCTCCCTCAGACTCTGATCATTCCTAGTGCTCAGTAAACACTTTGACCCCATGAGCCTGGGGAAGAGCAAAGTGACACGTGGTTGGGAGGGGAGATAATGCAAAGATACCCTTGTGGAGGCACTGACATTGAAAATCAGTTACATTTTGCAAAGGTGTTTACCATAATATATTAAGGATTATTCTGGAAAGATAAGGATTTTTCTGGAATGTACGTTTTCATTTTATGGAAACTCCAACAAGCCCAGTGAAAGATTTAGACATTTCAGCTTTAGAAATAAAGAGAGGGGCCATCCCCGTGGTGCAGCAGTTAAGTGAACACACTCCGGTGTGGTGGCCTCAGGTTCACAGGTTCGGATCCCGGGCACGCACAGACACACCGCTTGTCAAGCCATGTTGTGGTGGCATCCCATATAAAGTAGAGGAAGATGGGCACAGTTGTTAGCCCAGGGCTAATCTTCCTCAGCGAAAAAGGAGGATTGGCATCAAAAGTTACCTCAGGGCTGATCTTCCTCACACAAAAAAAGAAAGAAACAAAGCCAGAATGGGAAATTTTTTCTGTCAGTTTTACAATGAAAACCAGTTAGCATTTGGAAATCGGTTGCAATTTGAGATGAGAATGTGAAGAAAGAATTAGATGTCACATGTTGTTTTTCCTTTTCTCTGAGGCAGTAAGGCTTGCAGGGGGAATGAAATTCCATCTTTGCTCTATTGAGTTTGAGAAGGTGTAAAATTCATTTGTGCTGGGCAACACTGTTGACCTGTGGAGAAAAACAAATGGTTTAAGCAGCTGATCTAAAGGAATAACTGAGCTCATAAAAGTTCTTAGCTTATAAAGGTTGCTTCTACTTTGCTCAACTTTACTGGACATCCATTGACCTATATGTGTAAGGTATTTGTGGTAGGTATTGAAGGAAATACAAAGAATTATAGGGTTCCAAGCTCCTCCACATACATGACATGGTTTGCAAGATGTAATTTGACTCTGCCAAGGTATTTAGTGTATGTTGCATTACAGAACCTAAAAAAAATGGCAATGTTATTGAGAAATTGTAATTAAAGACAGCTTCTTAGGAGAGATGGACTAGATCAAGTCCTCAAAGGGACCACTTTTGGACAGGTGGAGGGAAGAAAGAGTGAGGATTTCAGATGGGGGAAGGGAGGACAGGTACAGAAGTGGAAAGAAACATGGCATTTGGGCATGGGGGTGGGGAGGCCATGACAGGCACAGTCTTCCCGTGACTGAGAGGCAGCTCAGTTTCCTCCTGCAGGAGCCCAGCACTGCTTGCCACCTCCTGGCCTCCTCCACCTGCAGACCCCACGCCTGAGCCAAGGCCTATCTTATCTGGATCGCTGCCTAGTCTCCCAACAGGTCCCTTTACTTTCAGTCTTAATTTCTTCTAATCTTTCCTCCACCTTGCCTGCAGAGTTACATTCTAGAATCCAAATTTGCTTAAATCTGATATCTGCTTCGACTGCATCAATGACTGTTCAGAGTAGCCTAGAGAACATTCAGACTCCTGAGCTGGACACGCAGGCTTTCCCTTGTTGTCCTCATCTTTACCCTCATCACCCACTCTGTCCTACATGTTTGCTTTGTTCCAGCCTTAAAAATACCACCCATTTTCGGAAAGATTTAGCATCCTTTATATCTGTCTTTTTATATGTGCTTCTTCTGTCCTCCTACCCAGTTTGTTAATCAACTTAATTCCTATTTCTTAATCTAAACTCATGTCAAATGTTCCTTTCTCTTGGAGACTTTTCCTGAGAGGTCTCCACCTAGAGACCCATTTTGATGTCCCCACCCTGGGACCATATACTTATCTACTTTTCCATAACTGTTGTTTTATTCATGTCTCATAGACAGCGAGCTCCTTAAAGCTGAGACTATCCTTCTTCTTGATAAATAAATGACCAGCAATAGGATACATTGGAGCATATGAGGAAGCCATTTGGTGTAAAACTAAGTGGGCCTGAAATTGTTTTTTTTTCCCCAAAAGGGGCCTGTAGCCTCTGTTCATCCATTGTATATCTGCCCTAAGCAATTAACATGTCCCAAAGACAAAAGCAATGCCCTTAAGTTGTAAATGCACCTTCCCCCACATTGGCATTTCCTTAAATATAATCATTTCTCCCTAGGCTAGAGTTTGATTGCTGCACTCATCCTGTGACCACCCAACTCCAGACAACAGCCACGCCCATGGAGACAGCAGACCTGATACCCACTGTGTCCATCAATGGAGGTGCTGACAGGTCAAGGTTGCGACTATTGTAAAAGGGACATTGCAATCACATGTGGTACATGCTCTTTGATGGTATATAACCACGCTGTACACCCCACTTCTTTGGAGTGCTCCATTTCTTTGTGAAAGGACTCTCCCGGACCATATGGTCCTCAAAGGTTGGCTCATAGTAAACTCATCCCAAGTTGATTTTATAGATTTTTTATGGATTATTTGTGTCGACATTCTATTTGTCCCTCCAGTGTCTGAACACAGTACCTGACACCTTGGGGGCACTCAGAAAATGTTTGATGAGTGAATAAGTATGTGGGAGACCACACTGGCTGGAGCAGAAGGGGCGTTTTGGGGAGTGGTAGAAAATTCACTCACGTTCCTACCATAGTGGTTGAAGCTGTGGGCTTTGGACCAGTTTGTCTCGGCACCAATCCCAGTTATCCCGCTTTTAACTGGAGAACCTGTGCAAAGTATTTAGTCTCTGTGCCTTAGTTTCCTCATCTATAAAATGGGGCTACTGAGAACTCCTGTCTCATAGGGTTTTAGTGAGATTTAAATGCATTAACTTATGTAAAGTGTTTAGAAGAGCTCCTGGCGCATAGTAGGCATTAACATGTTAGCTGTGGGGTTATCATTATTGCTCTTATATCTAAACGATACTCTGGTTTTGAAAAGATGCTTTCATAATATAGTTGATCCTCATTATTTGTGGATTCCGTGTCTGCACACTTGCCTACTAGCTAAAATGTACTGGCAGCCCCCAAGTCAACACTCACAGGGCTTTCATGTCCATTTGCAGATAAGCGCAAAGTGGTGAAAATTTTGATTCACTCGAAGTGCACGTTCCCAGCTGAGGGGAACAAGGTGACGCTCTGCCCTGTTGTTTCAGCCCATGCTGTAAACAAGTGTCCTTCTTGCAGTCTATTTAGTGCCTCATTTATTATCTTTTTGTGCCTTGTGTTGGTGACTGGGCTGTTTAATATGTCCCCCATGTGTAGTGCTGCAGTGCTGCCTGGTGTTCCTCAGGGCAAGAGGCTGTGACGTGCCTTTACAGAGAAAGTATGTGTGTTTGACAAGCTTCTTTCAGACACGAGGTACAGTGCTGTTAGTCTAAGTTCAATGTTAATATATCAACAATATATATTAAATAAGGTGACTTTAAAGAGAAACACACAGAGAAAAAGGTTATGTATTGATCAGTTGAAGAAAATGTGACTAAGGTTTGCAGGAACCTAACCCTGCATTTCCTGTAGGGACAGTGGGTCATATTCACTGATTCATTGTTCACAGTGACTTTGTAGAATGTCACACTGTGCATAACGAGAACTGACTGTATCTTATGTAATCTTCACATACTCCTTTATAACAGGTAGGGTAGGGAACAGGGTGTCCACATTCTACGGGCTATTACAGACCTTATGAGCCAAGTAGAGAATTTAAAAAGTCTTGTGTTCAGCATAAGAGCCATGAGATTTTGAGCAAAGAAGATCTATGATAAACTGATGTTTAAGGAAAAATTACCTGGCAAGAGACTGTAGTTTTGAGAGGAAGAGGGAGAACTGAGCCAGAAAGAAGGACCAGTTCTTAAACTCTCCAAGTATTCCCATTGCTTGGTGAGGAGATTCGGAACTAAGGTGCTGATGTGATAAAGGAAAAGTAGCAGCCAAGGGATAAAATAATGGATTTGGTAACCATATATAGGGTGTAAGTTAGGCTGTGGTTCTCAAAGTGGGGTCCCTGGACCAGCAGCATCAGCATCACCTGGAAAGTGGGAAGAAACGCAAATTGTCAGGTGCTGCTGCAGACCTGCAGAACTGGAAATTCTGGAGTGGGGCCTGGCAATCTGGGTTTCAACAAGGCCTCCAGGTGCTTCTGGTGCCCATCAAGTTTAAGAGCCAATGAAATAGAAAAATGATCCCAACACGTCACCATGCTCAGGTAAGCCACAGGGCAGGGAGGTGGTATTTGTTTGGAGGATAAGACACATTTTAAATTTTAGGAAAAAGTAATTCAGTGTCTGTTTCATCATGAGGATTCCAGAGATGCCATTTTATCTCTCTGCATGTGAAGCTCTTTTTTCCACAATATGTTCTCCTTTAGAGAGCCCTTGGTAAGTTATTTACCAATTACCGCATGTTCTGAGAGTCCCTTATTTCTTGAAATCCCCTTTCAGACGTCAAAATATACTTTATTTTTGTGCACAATCTCCTCTATTTAAAATCTGGAATTCTCTTCCTATAGGATCATGTATCGCACATGCAGCCTTACTGTCAATTTGGAATGCCATTGGTTTCTTCCAAAAGCTTAGAATGTTTTAGAATTTAGAACCTGATGAATAGAGAATTTATATGCTTCTGTGTAGGTTTCATATTTTTCAGATGTCCAGAGGTATCCCAACTTGCCAGTAATGTGGCCTTAAGATTTAGCAGAACTTGAAAATCTGAATATAGTAGAAAATGAATTCCATCTGTAATGTTAACATTTACAAAATAAATGATCACATTGTTAACGTAGCAATAAACACTTTCTATATTCTAGGCTCTGAAAGTATCTTGCTTACACAGTAAACCTGATAAAGTTTCAAAGATGATCCAATTAACTTTTCAGCAAAAGCTTTGCTTGAGTGTATCTTGGCTTCCTTTTTGACAGTTTTAGCCTTAAAGTCACAGTAATGTTTTCTTTTTCTGGGAATCAGATAATCTTCTATTTGGTGAACACTTTAATTTTTAATGGTCACCTGTATTTTGTGATATGCACGTGTTCAAATAATCTATAAGAACTAACCATTACCACCCACATATAAGATTATACAGGAATGGAAGAGTTTTGGCTGACTTACTGTATATAATTGTTCAGCCAAAGCAGATGGTAGACTCTACCACATACAATGATTTAGGGGTTTGAAGCAGTATCTTTAAATACAAATAATCTCAAAAATGCTAATATGTAAAGTATATTACTTACAGTGTTAACTAACCAAAATAGTTAAATTTGTTATCTTTCCTCCCTTTATAAGGATGCACCCATTATATGGATTCTGTACAAATCTGCAAAGATCACTTTTTTCCTTTTCAAAATTTATTTATTTTAATTTTTAATAGTGAGAACTTTAGTGTTGGGTAAATTGCTGCACAATTACTGGAAATGCTGAGAGTCTTTTGAAAAAGTCTAGAAGTCTAAAGATAATGAAAAGTACATTTCTACAATGTCAAGTCCTTTGAGCTTCTGTCTAGTTGTACTCTGAAGAGATGGAAGATTAAGTACCAGCACAAGACACAAGGGAACAGGCTGCCAACTTGAGGGTTTCCCATGGACAACAGAGTGCCTGGCAGACACATGGAGGTTGAATCTGGGCTTCCTCCATGGCTGGGCCCTGAGAGGAGGATTTTGCTTAAATGATCAGAGAATAGACCACCTTTTTTCTTGTTAATAAGTAATATTTACCATGTAAATTTCTTTATAAATCTCTGAATAAAATAAAATTATAACCAGTATAGAAATGAACTCTTACTGACATGCCCCACAGCCTTCTTTAGAGAGCTCAACAGAAAATGTCTCCGCTGACTGTGAATTGGTCTTCTCTGAAAGCCAGCCAGCCCTTCATTGATAGCCCTGGATAAGGAAGGCCAGATACAACTCTTTGAAGATGTTGAGCTGAAATCAGAACCAAAAATCCTACCTCCAGTTGGCTCCTCTGTGAGAATGGATGGCCGGCCTTATTTCACAGGCTGGGCAGTTAAGGTTTCAGATGAGCTTAATTGCTCTGTTACACAGGGATGGAAAAGGAGGAATGTGACATTGATTCAGTGCTCAGATTTTGCAGGTAAAGATAGGGTCAGAGAAGGGAATAAAGATTTCAGCAAATTGGTTTTTTGTTCTCTACAGTGGAAGTAATTTAAGAAACAGATAGTCTCTCACTCCAACTTCTCTTCCCTGTTATCTATCTGTAATATCGCTGTAAAAATTCTTTCTTTAAAGATTTCAGTCTTGGGCCAGTCCCGTGGCTTAGTGGTTAAGTGCGTGCGGTCCGCTATTGACGGCCCGGGTTCGGATCCCAGGTGCACACGGATGCACTGCTTCTCCGGCCATGCTGAGGCCGCGTCCCACATGCAGCAACTAGAAGGATGTGCAAATATGACATACAACTATCTATTGGGGCTTTGAGGAAAAAAAGGAAGAAGATTGGCAATAGATCTTAACTCAGAGCCAGTCTTCCTCAGCAAAAAGAGGAGGATTAGCACAGATGTTAGCTCAAGGCTGATCTTCCTGACACACACACGCACACACAAATTTCAGTCTTTTTTCTTTGCAGTCTGTTTTTTATCATCTTTATGAGTGCTTTG